>NW_015151260.1:199421-202515 GCF_000732505.1 Cyprinodon variegatus | reverse complement strand
ACCACCCTACAGCGAGCACCCACCTACAGCAGCACCACCCTACAGCAGCACCACTATGTTCATGACTTCTAATCTGATTTGTAAGCATTGGTTTCAGAGCGACGTCCCACAGGTGGGACTTGGTTGCTTCTCTCCCTGCGGCTTCATTTTCTGGCCCCCCATTAGTGGAAGAAAGCTTTGCTGATAAATCCTCCCATTACGCGGATGTAGACTTCCTGGTGTTGCAGCAAATTCTGTTTCCCTATAGTCGGTGTGAAATGGTATTCCAACAAAAGTACTATCTTTATAAAACAGAACCCACCAGTCATCAACTTCCTCAGTGTCATGCATGAAACACTCATAACCATGAGGCCAACAAGTTGTTGAGCATTATTTAAAGATGCTCCTTCACTGTAAACTCAACTCTTAACTTATTTGTGCTTCAGTTTGGCTATTGCTTGTTTTGCTGCCTATTTAAGATAAATGAGGTCTTCAGTAAGGATTAAAATTGGCTTGGTGATAAAGCTGCTCTACAGAACACAAAATCAGATTACGCTGAGACATTAGGGTCTACAGAGAGATGCTGGAGGGTTTAACGTGATGTCAGGCTGAGGAAAAGGATCTTATTTGATTATATCTGCAGCATCATCAGACAATGTTGATTTATTATTTTGGGTTGTGCAACGGTTAAATGCTTTACTTCTGCTATTATTGGCCACAAACTGACACAGACAAACAGCCTGATTCAAGCATCAATCCACCAGCAGGAGTGGTGGGGTGGGGTGGAGGGCGGGGTCTAAGCCTGAGGGGCCAGTAGCCTAAATATAACAGATACGCCCCAGCAGCAGCAACGGTGGGCACCAGTGGTCCAGAGGGTTGGTGGTTTCTTTTTAGGGTTTGATAAACATAGAGGGTTATAAAACCGTCTAAACACATTTGAAACTATTTTCTTTTTGTGACCCTACAAACTTATAACCCCATTTCTCCACAATATATACCCATTATGGAGCCGATCCCTGCCACTGAATCTGCCATCAGGAACAACAACCTGGCTGAAACAGGCAGAGCAACTCAGGATGAGAAAACAGCTACCCTGTCCAGCATCAAACCACCTCCTTCCAATCTCACACCATAGGAAAGGAAAGCCATAACATCCCACTGCCAGGACCCAAGCATCACCATATTACCAGCAGACAGAGGAAGATGCACCGTGGTCCTCAACACTTCAGACTATGAGGACAAAATTCTAATGAATATGAATCTTTTTATCATTATGAATCTTTGAGAGATCCAACCAACGCCTACAGTAAGAAAATCACAGACTACCTTAAACAACTCGAAAACGTCAAGGTAATTAACCGTTCAGCTTATTTCAGCTTATTTCCAGGGGAGGACATGCTACTGCTAATATGGACTCCCAAAAATTCACCAGGAAGGGAAGCCACTCAGACCCATCGTCAGCAGCATCAACTCAGTAACATACAGCATTGATAAACAGCTTACTAATATTTTAGCCCCCCTGGTGGGAAACACACCACTCAGAAAAAAACAAAGACTTTGCAAAAAAAAGTCAAACAACTAAAGATGGCGCATTTTTGGAGCTACAATAGGGACCAGGGACCACTTAAATCAGAGGCAAGCAGACTGGTTCTGGTTTTCATAACTGAGAGTTTGCTCAGGAATGATAAATAAGGATTTACTGTGATAGAGAAGCCTGAAGCTGTGTTTAACCAAGGCTGGAGAAACACCCATGGCAAAAAAACATTGTGGCACAATGTTATTGGACTTTAGAGTCACAAAACAATGGAAAGTATAAACCAGAGGTTCATACCACCAGGAGCAAATGTGCAAATGTAACGATCCATGGGCAGGAAAACAAAAATAAACCATCCACAGCTGGACTCAGCTTTCCCTTAAAGGCTGAGAAATACCATCTCTTGATATATACTTTGCTTCAAACATCCAGAAGTATGAAAAAAAAAGTATTTATTGTAATAAACCCTCCATTCTGCTTTCTCAATTAATGAGACCACCATCCTGTCAGCCGCTTTCGATGTTATCATCCAGTTAAATATCTGTTATTAGAGGTCATCAGTCCCATAGAATGGCGTCAGGTTGTACCAGTAGGCTCAGTATCACCCAGTGTGTCCCAATCCCAAAGTAATTCATTTTTTACCTGCAGAATTAAATAATTTATTTTTGTGTAATCTGAACATAACTTGAGTAGTTCTTCATCTATTGATTGGCATGTTGCTCATATCAAACCACCTCTCCCCCCTCCAAAAAAATCTCATAACCTGTCAACTGAGTTGTTTTTAAACATCATTTACTCTGTGTGACTGAAACGTTATAAAACACTGTTTTTTTGTAAGGAAGGTAAATCAGTGTAAATAAAGTAGATAAAAATATAAAGTAGGTATATAGAAAGTCAAAGTTAAGGTTTTAGACGTGGCCAAAGCATCTGTTATCAACAATAAGCTGCTGATTATCAGCCATAACAAACCAACTAGAAGGTAGAGGAGGCACAGGCTGGAGATATTCTATGGGACTGATAATTGCTATTAATGGCCATTTAATGGTTGATCACATCTGAAACATGTGATCCTGACTGCCACTCCAGTGTTGCTGTCTTCCATGTTACTATGCATGTGGAATTACCCTGCCTACCATATCCAGAAGCACAGGCTGAGTCTCCTCAAAGAAGGACGTGGTTATTCTATGGAGGAAACCTTCAAAGTGCTCCTTCCATGCCCTATTATGTCCTCGGTCAGGGTCTATAACTTCAAAACCCCAAAATCTACAAAAGTTTTCCATAAGTTCCTTTAGAACAACCAAATGTTTCCTTCCATAGTCTCTGAATCCCTCTCAACCTAAGATAGCTTCAGGCCACAGCTTCTGTCCTCCATTACACACAGTGGAGATGGTCCATTTAGAGTATAACAGTACTTTGGAGAGTTCCAACATTTCTCAGCCTCAAACCACAGCTTTGGCCTTGTAGCAGTAAGATGAAACCTTAAGTTCTTTTTTCCACCAGGAATTAGCAGATTAAGACCACCCTCACCTTTCACCAACTTGGCACCTGATCCAGATCTTCTTTCTGCCCGTGAGCTTCCAT
>NW_015151260.1:194357-199071 GCF_000732505.1 Cyprinodon variegatus | reverse complement strand
ATTCCCCTCCATGGAAGCTCAGAGGTAGTCCCTTCCATGGAGGGGACTACCTCTGGGCTTCCATGGAGGGGACTACCTCTGAGCTTCCATGGAGGGGAATACCTCTGAGCTTCCATGGAGGGGACTACCTTCCAACTTAGCCATTCTCAAGGAGCTAAAGCTTAACCACCTGATGATTAACTGCAAGACCCAAATCCCAGAACATTGGGTACCTTTACTCTGACATTAACTTCAGCCCAACCAGCTGCCTCAGTTGTTTTCCAAAGTCAACCATGGTCAAAACCAAAGACCTGTGGACGGACAATCTTTTGAGGAGGGAAATGAAACATAGGTTCTTCAGTAGACCGTCATCATGGTGGCAACTGAGGCATTTAGTAATCCGTCCAATCAGTGACAGTCTGGCTCTGGCTTTCAATGCCACCGCCTTCATTCTGGAAATTTCATTCCCAACACTGATGTTGGATATATTCTATTCTACATTTCTTGATGGTCAAAAGGAGGCAGTTCCAGCTCTGCATAAGGCTGCTGGTCACTGCAGGCTTTAGCTCACTGACTGCGGCTCCTTAAGCATCAAAAACTGCGGATCTGGTCAGATTGAATGACTTTAGAGCTGAAAGGCTTCCCAGCAGACGGTCTATAAAGCAGAGGAACCGTCTCTGAGGACACAACAACATCCCAGCGCACACATCCACAGCAACCTGAGCCCAACATTATTGGAACGATAATGAAACTCCATCAAGGAGGAACTGAAGGTGGTGCCTGGAGAAAACCACACGATCTGTGATGGCTGTCTTTTAGGTCCAGCTGTGGGATAATGGGTCCAGTCCAGCCTTATCAATTATGAATATGTTTAGTGGTTTTTAATGACTTGCATTAGTATAAGTCTCTCTGATCTGGATGCTGCAGTTGGAGTCAAACAGCCTTTTCTTCTTCTTCAATAAAATTCAATGTTACTTTAAAACTAATATTTAATAATAGGATACTAGTACTAGCATACTAATATAATTTCTTAAACTTAAACCCCTCAGCTGCATGAATCTCTGCACATGTGAAGTAAAAAGGTGGATCCAGGTGTCGAACCGTATTCTTAACATTTCTAAAGGTGTATGTTGTTTATAATTCATAAAATTTGCAAAGAGAAATATGGCCTATTTCCTTAGTGTCACCCAGTTTTTGTCAACAATGGGGGTGAGTTTGCTTGAGGACCCAAATGCACGGATGTCTGAAATAGAGATAAGTTCTAGTTGATTTAATAAAAAATTGGGGCAGACATCCAAAATTGCAAAAATACAAAATATAACAAACCAAAAAAAAAAAAAGGAAAGCATTGGGGAAAACTCACATAGGAGCCAAGAGGTGAGGGAACAACTAAAAGCAAAAAGGAAGCGGCAGTGAGTGACTGCAGAGGTGGAGTATATAAGGGGAACAGAACAAAGGATGGACTAATTAGCTGAATATGGAGCAGGTGTGAGTGGAACTATCTAGAAGGAAGCCAAGGTGAAAGGAAACAAGCACCAGGGGGCAGCAGAGAGGAACTAAAGACTGTTCCTCTCTGAATTTTAGAGAACAACCGTCAGCAGAAGTCCACTGGGTCTACAGCGCGTTGTAACCAGACTACATGTCCTAATGAAGTCCCTACAGAAATGTGCAAGGCTGTTTGCCTTTTAGAGGCATGGGCCAATCTATCTCAGTTTTCTATAGGTCAGTCTTCACCTAACCATGACAAACAGACTAATACTGTGTAGAACTCTGGTTCTCCATCAATCAGTGCCAGCTCCAATCAAATCTACTCGAGGGGGGACTTCCAGCAGAACCATCCTAGCTGATTGGAAGCAGCAACTGCCTCCTAAGTTTGGTTTAAGTCACGGTGACCTATGAAAAGGCAGTAGACTGAGTGGACAGCAGAGGAACATAAACTTCAAACGTGTGGTTAAAGGAAGTTTATGTTTTCCATTAAGAGTTTTATGAAGTAATTACACAACTTTTAATTTCAATTTATTTTCTCCCTGGTCTCATCCAACCTTTATTTCCCCTAACTTTTAGCTTGTTTAAAATGTTATTGTTTTATGTAATTCTTATTGGTGGAAAAAAAACTGCAGCTTTGTCTCTGGGACTGAATCTTTTTTCCTCTCTACTCAGTTCTTTACTCATCAGTTCCTCCCTGCTGGCAGCAGAAGCTGGTTTTCACTGCCAGCCTGGCGGCCCTGCAGCCAATCAGATGGGAGGACACTCCATTATAAACAGCGAGAGAGAGACAGACGCAGAGCCTGGAGGCTTTTGCTTCTTTTTCTCTTATGGTTCGACTCATTCCATTTATTTGCACTAAACTGCTTGTTTGTTTACGTGTTAAATTAGAAGTTTGAATAAAATATTCTAAAAAAGAAAGAATGGCTCCTTCATAACAGAACAAATATATAAAAGTAGGCAAAAGTATAAACCTTCTTAAAAAGAAATGCAAAGGGATTTATTGACATTTATCGTTCCTATTTTCCAATTAAAGGTAAAATAAGAAGTCGTAGATAAAAACAAAGGGAGCTGAAAACTTCCCATGACTTCATCATTTTTATTCATCAAAGCTGTTTTATCTGTTTGTTGTTGTTTTTTTCTCTACGTGATGAGGAAACAAACAACAAACCCCTAATAAGGCCAAATAAACTGCGTGGTAGTTTATTTCATCGCAGCAACATTAGCTGATGAAATCAGACAGTGAATATAACTAGTGAACAGAACTTGTTTGTTCAGCATAAAAGTAAAAGTCTCTGAAAGTGATTTTGATTTGTGCAGATCAGTGAGTCCTGATTGGATGTTTAGAAGTGGGTGTGGCCAAACACCACGAGCCAGTCTGCAGACCTTTAGTGAAAACTAACTGATTCATCAGGTGGAAGGTTGGTGTTAATTGGTGGATTTTTCAGCTATCATCGTTTCTCAGATTACTGCTGTATAAACCCTTTAAATTATTGATGATTTATTGCTTGCTAATAAATCCATACCACATTATTGCTAGATGGATTAAGTCTGATGGAGGGTGGTCTTGCTAGCAGGGGATTTTGTTGGCATGTGGTCTTGTTTGTTGGTGGTCTTGTTGGTGGATGGGCATTCTAGCAGTCTGCTGTCCCAGCTGTATTTGAATGCAGCATAGCTATCTGTGGTTATTGGGGGATTGGAAGCAGAAGCAGAAGTGTTTTGGTGGTGATGTTAGGATAGTCTCTACAGTCAGGCCTATCAGATCAGAGGAGGTCTGACCTTACCTTCAATCAGTTTGATATGATGACTAAGAAACAGGAACACGTGACGCTGCGTGGATGAAGACGTCTGGCTGTGTCTGTCTGATGGAGAGATTAGACTTCCAGCTCAGAATCAGTCACATGCATCCCTTATCCGTAAGTGTGCAGATTTTAGTCTACAGTGACGACCAGAAAGGGGAGTTGTTCCAGACACACCTATTGTTAGAAGCCCCTTTTGTTCAGCTTTGACAGCTTTTAACATAGTGGATGATGTGGAGGGAAGACCACCCCACACAGAGCCTTCCTCAAACTTACCATGACTGCTTCTCCACTGAACGTTCTCCTGTCTCAGAGTGTTGGTGTTTGAGTAGACCTTCATGTCCTGGAAGGTCAGGTGGTCCAACATCTCTCCGTGTTCAGATTGATTAGAGCTGTGGGAGATGTTCAAAGCCTTGGATGTTGGCTTTAACTGCTTTAAAGTTCTTCTTTAAAGAACTTTAAAGACCTGTCAGCTGAGGTTCTTGGTCTCCATCAGGCTGTTTCTTTTCCAACATGCAGAAAACCTTCCCTAAACAGTTCATGGTGTTTTATACAGACTGACTATTCATCTATTATCAGACACTGACTGTCCGTGTTGTCCTGCTTCAAAAAGAGTTTGTGACCCCACAGGAGGAGGTCTTTCCCTCCTCCTGTGGGGTGCGGTCTGACTGCAAATGAACCAACATCTAGAAAAAGTCAACTATATTCTATTATTTTCCATGTGAATCCCAGATTGTTCATCCTTTAAATCAGTCCTAGCTGTCTTTATCCATGCTGGCTCAGATCCTGACATTTGAGGCAGGGAAAGCAGGATAAACCCTTAGCCTCGCTGCATGCAGTTAGCCATGCTGCATGCAGTTAGTCTAGCCTTGGAGCTAGGCTAACTGCCAATTCGCCAATTCGTCTCAAAATCCTGCGACTTGACCTGTCAACCCTCTGCAAAAAGTCAGCGCTGTGGCGGGAGCAGTGTTGGGGAGTAACGGATTACATGTAATTACATGACGTTACGTAATTTAATTACAAAAACAGAGTAACTGTAATTCGTTACAGGTACAATGAGAAAATATGTAATTCAGTTACATATTTACCTACTGTACTTTGTATTTTTTTTCATAATCATTTATCATTTTCTCCCGTTCCAATCCGTCACGGCGGGGTGGTGCTGATCCCCGCAATATTAACTCTTCAGTTCGTATTGATGATTAAAATTATTACTTATTTATTGATAACTATATTATTTTACAGTACAGTACAGTAGTTATTTGTAAAAAAAACAACAAAAAAACACAACAAATGCTTGGGCCTGTAAAAAGTTTTTGTTCCTTGATTTCAATGTTGTATGGAGTATTTCATTGTAGAATAACTTTAAAAAATAAAGGTTTCTACTTCCCGGATTTCACCTATCGCGGGTTCTTTTAGGAACGTAACCCCTGCGATAAACAAGGGTTTAC
>NW_015151260.1:188186-192774 GCF_000732505.1 Cyprinodon variegatus | reverse complement strand
TTGTTCAGCATGGGGGTGAGTAGAAAATGAAGGCTAATCATGTTTTGGGTGTACTATTCCTTTAACCAGAGTCAATGGGCGAAGCTTTTTGCATCTATAGGGTGGAAATACGTAACCAATCCGACGAAAAATTTAATTACGCTTTACTTGTCATTAAAGATTTAATATTTTTCTTGCACATCTAAAAAATATATATTCAAACATCACATATTAACCCATCAAAATAAAAAATTACTCTTAATTAAAATCACTTATCATTTATTGAGGATGTAATAATGTAATGTAATTATCTCACATTTAAGGTACTTTCAGAAGTTTGTAGTGTAAATATGGCCGGACTTTTCCTTTTAAGCTTGCATTAATGTTTTTTGGGGATGAGGGGGGCTAATATTAAAGTCTTTCACGGGGCCCCACATTTCTGGCAGTGCCCCTGACTGCATACATAAATTTGCAGCAGATAATCAGATAGAGTGGCAAGCTTTGGAAGCAGATCGGTTGGTTTCATATTACTTCTGCTCCCTAATGATCTTTCCCAATCATTACTCTTCAGGAAGCAACACTCAGCGCGATCAAACCATCAGCCAAACCATCGCTGGGACAGGTTTAATGTGATGTTTGGGTTTCTCCCAAAGCTATTATCGTGAGCAGCAGAGGAACATGAGAACCAGTCGCCCTCAGTAAAAAAGAACAGCTGAATTATCTGCAGCCGTCTGGTTTTATAGATGCTGGTGTTTTTAGGTTGTAATCATTCGTTTCTATCAGATTTCATTGGGTGAAAATACTGAAGCAGGTCATGCTTTATTTATCCAGCTGCTTGACCGACATGCAGGCTGGGTTTGGGTCATTAGGATGTCTGTTAACTTTCACTTCATGCCATCGTGGTGAGTTTCCATTCCACTCACCCACACATGTTTAAAACCTTCTGATTAGTTTGTATAAATATGGAGTATTAGTTCCTGAGTCATACTGGTGTCATTGAGTCAAATGAGTCAAAGCAGGAAAATTAAATCAAGAAGCTCAGAACTTAAAAGCAGCAACATCCAGGAGGAACACAGAGGAACCAGCAGCTTAACCCCGTAAGCCCAGAGGGTCTTAAGAGCAAATTCTGCCTGAAACTTTGTGAATTAAATCAAGCTCTCAAACTGTAAATTGGAAATACAATTGTTTGTATTTTTGTAACATAAAGGTATTGAGGAATATCTTTCGAATTGAACCACTATTTTAAATGTCACCATGTCTGATTCATAGGTGATTAAGCAAAGAAAAAATGAAAAATATTTAGCCTCGCCACATTTTCTTTCCAACATAAACACTGAAAAACACCATGTGAGCCCATTTGAAAATCTGGATGAAACCTCAGACTCTATAGATCCACATCTTGACTATAAGTCAAGCAAATTTGGACTGATTAAGTTCAAGCATGTTTGTTCCACAAAGGTTTTAGTGGACAGTGTGCTAGGAGGAAATGGGATTTTGGCAAAATGCTAAAAGGCAAGGCAAGGCAAATTTATTTGTACAGCACAATTCAGTACAAAGACAATGCAAAGTGCTTTACATGATTAAAATACATGAAGATAAAACAGAATCAAAGCACGTAGGAAAAAAAAAAATTAATAAAAAAAAAATGCAGAAACAAAAAAGAATATTAAAAACAGTTGGACTAAAGATAATATGTTTTAGTTGAACTGTTTAACTAGAACATTCGAAGGCAATCCTAAACAAATGTGTTTTTAGTCTTGATTTAAAAGTGCAGAAATCCATTTTCCACTCATAAAAGGGAATCTGGTCAAACAAATATACTGATTTACATTATTGGAGACATCACCTGAAATGGTCGCACAATGACCTCTGACCTTTCCTTGGAAAGGTCCGAGCCTCAACTTTCCAATGATGGTGGCCATTAGGTGGCGGGGCTAAAATCTTGAATTTGAAATCTTATTTTATTTGTTTACACAGCTATAAAACCAAACGTACTTGTGAAAAAATAATTTTGAAACATGTTTTAGAAATTATAAAGCCCCATTTGAGGCGTGTGGATGAAACACCATGTGACTGTGTTTTTGCCATTTCTATAAATAGATAAACATGAGCAGGTGTCAGTTGGGTTAATGGGAGGATAAGGCATAGAAATGTTAGAACTGGTGAAGGATGTCGGCGGGGCGCTCACAGCTTATCAGTTTTCTAGATGTAGGAAACATACATGGGGACGAAGCTGGCATCGTTTTTATAGGAGGCCTTTTCACCTCATAATAATCCACATTTTACTGAACTTGTATATCAAAATTTATGTTAAATTTCTTATTTCATTTGATAATTTGTTGAAATGTTTGAATGCAATAAGTTTGTCCTTTAGTATTCAGCAACAATCATTTTACCTGACTGTAGCCTCAAATGTACACAGGCTACAATAGTTCCTGCTACAATAAAATAAGGATGGGGACACAGCATCAGTATGATTGGTAAACTTATTTAAATGTTGAAAGTGTTGGACCCCAGAGCTAAGAGGAAAGATATAATGATCACGGCTCTGACAGCTGCCTAATTCACCTGACTAACTCTGCCATGTTACCAATTATCACTCATCTTATCCACCTGCTGCTTTATAAACGGCTCGGTCCCAGCTATCGGGGCCAGATCATTGTTATTGTTCTGAGTTTGACTTTGAGTTCGTAGCTCATGTTTTGTTCATGTTCTTGTTATTTGAGGCCAATGGTGAGAGAGTTTTTATTCTTGTTGTAGTCTTCCTGATCATGTCCGGTCTGTTATCCACTTAGCATGTCCTGTTCTTAGCGAAGTGGAGGGAGCTAGTTTTAAAGTACAGTAGTTTGCCTTTTCCCACCTGAACGTTTCTAACTGAACTCTCTGTGGACTCCTGGAATCCAGGACCAGCCTGTTCCTGCTCTGATTGGAACACCTGATTGGGCTACAGACTCCTGTACCTCCGAGCCTTTCGGTTCTGAACTGTTTCCCTGACGTGCCTCGGATCCCTGCTTGTTCACTCTGGGTGGCGCCCGCCACATCTCGTTTGCAGACAATGGACTGGATCCTACCTCGCTTAAGGAGATGGACTGAATTGTTAAACCAGATTTGCCAGCGATGGACGGTACCCCACCTCCCCCGCAGCCGCTGCAGATCTCTGTTCAATCAATAAAACGCCTTTTAAGGAATCACAGTTCATCACAAAGGGAGTGCAGAACGAAAAAACACACAACAGTTAAAGAGAAATACTGGATAGAATAATAAAAATCTAAGCAAACCCCCAAAAAGAGCATCAAGAGTCCAAAAAGAAAACCGTGAAAGCCGGGTTATGCTTGACATAAACACGACTTCCTCTAGGCAGCATGGGGTAGAGACCAATCTAGGTAGACTTTTTATCTCAAACAACAGTGACAGATCTTGGTGATACTTCTGATCATTGACGGTTCTGGAGGTTTTTTAACCTTCTCCGTAGGAGGCGTTGCTCGTCCACCTTGTTTTTCAGCGTAGAGATTTCAGTGTAGTTACAAATAGGTATGTGTTGTGACCCACCGAGCAAAAATTGGTTGAAAAGATGACATGATTTATGTTTAAACAATGTACATTTGGTTGAAAAGTGAAAGGTGAAAAGCTGTAAGTGTCAGATCGCTGAAAAGACGCTGAAAACAGGATTTGTAACGTCTTTTATCGGATCAGACTGAACAATCACAGCCCAATTTTCATCAAGTATGTCTGGACTAAACCCAGACTATGACGGACCGATCAGATTAAGCCTAAGAACCAACATCTAAACGACGTCTGGTGTTTGGGAGTAAAATCAACATGGGTGTAAAAATTACATCATTTGGTGGCATTGACCTCACCGACATGTCAAGCCCAAACCTGTCTAGATGACCCAAAAAAAAACCCATCAGATGGGGACAGTCTTATCATCAGAGAAAACTAGGAATGGGTACCAGGAAACCTGCTCTGATCCCTGCATGGGAAAGTTCTCACTGAGGGAAATAGATCAGGATGTCTGTCGGTCTAAAGTCTCTCTGCTCAGGACCTTTCAGATGATCAGTCCAGGAAGGACAACACCTCTCAGACAGCTGGGATACTCTACGGACATTCCTGCTTCAAACTAGAGGAAGCAGATTTCCAGTTAAAGACCTCAGAAGGATCATGGGAGATGATCTTTTCTTCTCTGTTTTTCACTCACCGTCTGGAAATGAAATTCCTCTCAAAATGTTTGGAGTCAATGTCTTCGCCGCCCACTCCTGTCTGCAGGAAACCACACCACTTACCTCGTTTAAACTGGATTAGACCAGTTTCTTATAAATCTTTCTCGTTCAGATGCTTTATAATCTGTCTTATAAATGTTAGTGTTTGTCGCCCTGCGGCCAGGGGTGGATTTAGGAAATGTGGGGCCATAGGCAAAGACAGGCAGGGGGCCCCTCTGAACTGTGAAGACAATACATAAAACAGACCCATTAGAGAGATAGAGAAATGTTAATAGAATAGACATCCATTATCTGTTCTAGGTTTTGTCCCTCTCTTCTTGTCCCTTTTCTTCGTATTTTTCTCTCTATGTTTTGTCCTCAGCTGCCGTTTCATGCTGTCTCTAAAGGAA
>NW_015151260.1:184951-185778 GCF_000732505.1 Cyprinodon variegatus | reverse complement strand
GGGGGGGGGCTGAGACACACTTAATATTATAAGCGTTCTGATGGATTTTAGCCAAAGGATTTTTAACAAAAACACAATTTATGTGCTCAAATAAGGAATAGTTGTATTAACCATACATGGAAACAGTTTTATGGGGCCCCCAGGAACTTGGGGCCCTAGGCAACAGCCAGTATTGCCTAATGGTAAATCCCCCCTGGCCCTGAGAAATACCTGGTAAGCAGGGTGAGCAAATGTTTTCACTTTGGCTTCACCTTGTGTTTTATATTACTGAGAGATTCTAACTCCAGCTATATTAATGAAATCTAATCAGAGACAGTTACTATCATGAAGGCCAATTAACAGAGCAGAAAGCTCAGGGAGAATGTTCTGGAGATTTTTAAAGCAAGGTGGAGTTTTTGAACAACTTCAGAGATTTTGAGATTTTCCACAGCTTCAATTCATCCATCAACTGAACATGGAGAGAGGATGGAGAACCTGCAGACCTACCAAGACATGGATGCCCACCTAAAGAAGAGATCATTAATGAGGGAAGAAGAAAACCAGAGCTCAGGTCAGAGAAGCTGTGCAGGAGAACTGTTTGCTCTTTATGAGAAAAAGTCCATGAAGTCTCAGAAGGAGGTAGGAAGCAGAAGGACGATACTTTAGCTCATTGTTCCTTTAGCATCGGGACCTCTGTCTCTACCTGATCTCCACCTTCAGCTCATCCACCCGATCTTCATCAGGTCACCATAAATAATGGGATTAAAGTGAGTAAAGAGCTTATTTCTTTCATTGAATACTATATCCTGATGTCATCAGTCTAAGCCCCTCCCCTCAGGGCTGCGTCC
>NW_015151260.1:180951-183301 GCF_000732505.1 Cyprinodon variegatus | reverse complement strand
GCCCAGAGCAGAAATCTGTGCCATTAGGGCTGTATGATGAACTGTTCTCTCTTTGCAAAGATATGAAAAAAATGAGTGAAATCAATCAATCTCTGTTTATTTAACTTGGATGAATATATGCTTTTTTCCCATGACAAGCATTTTGGATCACTGAAGGCTTTTAACTACAGTTTGTGGACTTCCTGATAGTAAAAAATTACAATAGTCCAGCCTTGAAGTAACAAATGCATGGACTAGTTTCTCAGCATCACCCCTGGACAAGAGATTTCTAATTTCTACAATATTCCTCAGATGAAAGAAGGAAATTCTAGAAACCTCTTTGATATGGGATTTAAATGACAGGTCCTGATCAAAAACAAAACCAAGTTTTTTTACTTTATAGATGGAACAAGGTAAACCAAAGATGCTCTTTTATGCCACATGTAACTAGAAACCCAGAGGTTGTGTGTGTGTGGCGGGGGGGTTGTTTCTGGGAGCCAATCAGCAGTCCTGTAACTATAAACTTGGTTTGGTTTTTGCTGACATCACACTGATTGGAGTTTACTCACAGGGAGCGAGTCACAGACAGACACGGCAGAGTGAGACAGTTTGCTTGTGACTGGGAAGCAAAGCATCTGGACGTCCAGGAGAAATGACTCTTCAGGCTACAAGGTACCAGATATTAATGCTTTAAATCCAGCATCAGGTTAACTTCTCCAGATAGAAATACATCTGCTGATGTGTGAAAAAAATGTTATCTACATAGTTGTGTAAAATATGTAGATAGGAAAAGATGAAACAGTTTATCTGCTCAGATATAAGCTCAGTGTCTGCTTCTATTTTCTTTTAGAGCTTCTATGTCATTTGAGTTCAGCGTTCATATGCCGGCTTAAATTCTCGGCAACCAGCGTTAAATATTCAAACTCTGCTAATAGTTACACATATAAAATGATTAATGATGCAAACCTGTACTATTCTGAAATGTCCAACAATAATTTTCTTTTAGTCAGGTAAAGTTTTAAACTCAAACAGCTGAAAGAGAATCAGGAAAATATGAAAATCAGAGAGAAATGTTTGGCTAAGAGCTGAGGCTGCTGCTCATTACTGTAAATGACAATTAGTCCACTGCATGAGTCAGAATCAGGTAAAACAATTACATACGGCTGTAACGCGCTCGCACTAATCAGGTTAATTAGCCCAGCGGTGCATACAGCAGGCAGAGAGTATGTCCTGAGTCAATGTCCTGAGTCAAAGACGTGGTGTTTCCACAGTGGGCAGAGGCCGTCCCTGAGAGGCACCACCACCCTATAATCCAAAAATGTTTAGAAAGCTGTGGGATTATGTCAGCATATTCAGCCTAAAGCAGGGCCACTGCATGAGCCACTCAGGTTTAAAATATCTACATCTCCCTGGTTTCAATTCTATTCTTTTTATTCTTTAGCTCCAATTCACATCATGTCATCTCAGAGCACTTTACAGTTCACCAGATCATCCAGTCAGATTGATTCAAAGTTTTTTATCTAAGGAAAACCAGCTGATTGCATCGACTAATTGACTCTTCAGCAATCCCTCACACTAAGCATGCTTATAGAATGGAGAATGATGAAAAAATGGTCCCTATGTCCTCCAGCAGTCTAAGCCTATAGCAGCATAACTATAGAGATGGCTCAGGCTATAAGCTTTATCAAAAAGGAAAGTTATATACCTAGTCTTAAAAGTAGTTTGTGTCCGAGGTACAGGTTTTAGACTATTTTAAAATGGTAAAAGCTTCTAACATGATTCTCAATAAAAATCTGAAAAGCGTTTTCATTAAAACCTGTTCTGAACTTCCATGATGCTACCACCACCATGTCTCATTAACACAGCGACTCTGGAAGCATTCATCTTAATCCTGTTTAGTCAGCTATGCTCTGAAATAATCACCAAAATCATCATTTATAGATGGAAAGAGGCAATTAATTAATGAGAAACACGTTGTTTATTAAAGTTTGATTCTTTAATAAACAGCATCTAAACCATTTCTAAAAGGTGAATAGATGATTTATGTTAGGATAAGGGCTAAACTAAAATGGCGGAGCAATCTGGTTCATCAACTCTTTACAATTGGTTTAGATGCAGTTTTTAAATAAATATTAAAAAAATTTATACATGATGATTTTTGTAAAGTAAAATATTTCTATAGGGCCAATTCACAACGTGTCTTTTCAAGACATTTCACAGTGACAAATCTTTCAGATTGGTTCAAAGTTTTCTAAGGGAAACCAGCTGATTGCATCGACTCAGGGACTCTGCAGCAATTCCTCACACCAAGCATGGAGAATAGAAGAGAATAGAATAGAAAATCCCTGTATTGTCCCACAATGGGGAAATT
>NW_015151260.1:176607-180253 GCF_000732505.1 Cyprinodon variegatus | reverse complement strand
CATTGACTCTTCAGCAATCCCTCACACTAAGCATGCTTGAAGCGACAGAGGAGACGAAAAACTCCCTTTAAACAGAAAGAATGAAGCTACTATGAGAAAAAGCAGAGAGAGCAGAACGTTAGAGATTGAATTCTTCTCCCAAGGATTGGGCCATTACTTAAATTGTTTATAAGCACTTTTATTTAATCAACACTAGATGGAGGTAAGATCATTTCTTAGAGTCTTGAGCAGTCAAACTGTGACAGAAATAAAACACTTATCAGAGTTAAAATTATTATATTTTTCTCATTCTCAGTGAGCTCCATTGCAGCCACAGCTGCCTTGGGGCACGCTGACAGAAAAAATGCTGCAGTATAGAGATACCTAAGGGCCTATCAGCATTCTATGCCACATCTCCAAAGCCCACAGCACCTTTGTCTAGAGAGACACATTATTCAACCTCTTATATATATATATATATATATATATATATATATATATATACATACTGGCTTCATTCAGGTATCGTAATAAAGGAGCTGAGGTTTGGTTTTTGCTGACAATACGCTAAAGTTCACTAAAGTTCTGAGGTGATAATTGAACAGAGTCTTGGTTTTATTAGAACAGTATCTGGTTATGTTGATTTTCATCGTCTTCTTTAGGCGTCAAGTGACTAATGACATCTTTCTGAGCTGTTGATCTTTGTTCTCCGCAGCGTCCCTGACTTCAGCACCACAGCATTTTATGCAGACCAGAATCAGACCAATGATACGAGCTGTCCTGAGCCTGAGGCCTGGGGGTGGATCGTGCTCCACGTGCCGGCGTACATTCTGACCATCAGCGTGCTGGGAATCATCTTCAACCTCTTTGTTCTCCTGGTGTTCTGCCTCCACAAGAAGCCCTGCACCGTGGCTGAGATCTACCTGAGCAACCTGGTTGCTGCAGATCTGGTTCTGGTGTCCTGTCTGCCTTTCTGGGCAGTCAACATTTCCAACAACTACAACTGGCCTTTTGGACGGTTTATGTGTAAAACTGTCAATGTGGGCATCAAAATAAACATCTACTGCAGCATCTACTTCCTGGTTCTGGTGGGCATGGATCGGTACGTAGCACTGGTTCATGCTATGTCACACGGAAGAATGCGACGTCCTAAATACGCCAAACTAGGCTGCCTGCTGACGTGGGGGTTTGGCCTGGTGATCAGCATCCCAGAATTGCTGTTTAGGGAGGTCAGATATTTCACTGAGTACGACATCCATGCCTGCTACCTGGAGTACCCCAAATTCACTCTGCAGATAGTCTACGAAGTGATGCAATCCATCCTCATCTTCATCGTTCCTACTGCAGTCCTTTTGTTCTGCACCGTGAGGATTATCCGCGCTCTGAGCCAACAGTCGATAGAAAGGTTCAACGCTGAGAGGACGGAGAAGAAGGCAACCATCCTGGTGCTGGTGGTGCTCCTGGCCTTCCTGGTATGCTGGGTGCCCTTCCACATCGTCACCATATTCAGCATCCTGGTGGACACAGAAGTTCTTGAGGAATGTAGCATCACCTCCGCCGTGGACATCTGTCACCAGATCTTCACCTACTTGGGCTTCTTCAACAGCGTCCTCAACCCTGTGCTGTACGTCATTGTTGGGAAGAACTTCAGAAAAAAAGTCCGGGAACTCATGAAACAGTGGGGCGTCAAGAGAACGATGACGTCCGAGTCCACGCGCTCCAACTTATCCTCCACTCTCAAGACGTTGGTCTGAAACATCTGCCAAGCAGCAGAGTTATGAAGGACAGCTGTCGAGATGGAAACATCTCACTGGTTCATCTTCTCTGGTTTGAAGGATGTTTTCAGATTACAGCCTGGTTTATGCTCAGAAACCAGGTTGTCTGCGTGTGTGTCGCAGTTAACGCAGATATGCCCCGCCCCCTGCAGACACTCTGCTGTGCCTCTCCAGTATTGTATGTGACTGCAGACAGGAGGCCTCTGGTTGGTCAACTCTACATCTGCTCTATACTATGCGTATTTCCTGTTTGGTTCCTAATGGCAGAGACTGTAGTGCCATCCTCAGCGCCTGGCACGCCTGGACTCTATCCCAGACACTGTGCAGGACGCTAGTTTGTAGCTCTGTGCAACGGTCTGTTGGTTTGCACCTGAAAACAAAACACGCAGCGCCATGGCCAGTCTTTGGGGAACACTCCAGGGTGAACTGTGTGTCGTCTGACGTTGGATGAGGGGTTGTAGATGGTGAACAAGCTCGCCAAAATGACACAGGGATGCCCACAATCCTAGCTAGTTCCTGATTGGCCCTCTGGCGTTGTGGCGTGGAATAACACAGCGCAGATCGGCCTTCAATATTTAGCATAAATCAAAAATATTTGCGTCATACCTGCAACAAGCTAACTGCGACACACTGCTGCGGGAGGACAACCAGCCCTTAATGCCTTTAGCTTCACTGGAAAAAAATATCTCATTAACCTACTCAAATTAAGGGTAAATACACTTCATTTAAGACATTTTTACTTATTTCTAGATCTGTTATAAACTAGAAGCTTTGCTGTGCTGCAGTTATTTACCGGCAAAAAAAAACATGTCAATAGTGTGATATTTGTGTCATGTGAGTAGTTTCTGTGAAATAATGTCTGTAAATATCATTTCAACTTAAATTAATAGTTACTAAGAAAAAATAAAAGACATAAAATGTTTTCCAGACTGACGACGAAGTAAATAAAAAACCTCATAATCTAAAGCAGATGGAAATCGGCTCTGTCTTTGAAAGACTGAGGTCGCTCCACAAAGCAATTCTCCAGAGTCACAACAACTGCTCGCTCAGACGTCCTGGTGTCTCTGACTCACTCTGTCTGCAGTTACAACAGCTTTTCCAGCAGTTTGTGGTCAGTGCAAACGTCTTCCTCATTTACTTTTCTGTTGCTGCAGCCGCCTACCAGTGCTGGGTGAGCTTAATGTGGGCTGTGGGCGAGGGTACACCCAGTCAGGGTGCCAAACAGGAAGGCGAGCAGGGATGAAAATAGAGGAGAAAATCACAACAGTGATGCAGAAAAAATATGTGCAATCTGAAATGTTTTCATGTTTTTCAGCCAGTTCTTTCAGTAAACGCTACAGTTTAAGGGCCACATTTGAAGCTTTCTATTCTGAATCTAAACATTCTCTTATAATTCAACCTGGAGTCCGTCCTGCTCGGGACAGAGCTGGTTCTTTCCTGATCTCCTCGTCACCTGGAAACTCCAGCCGCCGTAGAGAGGAGACAGGAAGCTGTTGCTTACAGAAGTGAAGCAAGACCATCCTGGATCCTCATCCTTCTACATTTCACAAGCGGAGAATCTGACTGAGAAACATCTGGAGGCTCAACACGAGCAAACTGAAAAAACATGTTATTCTGCTTTTCTAAACACTCTGTGGTTCTGTATCTGTGAAGGCAGAGTTAAACTAAACAGCTAGAACCTCCAAGGTAAATAAAACCAAATATCAAACAAAATACCAGATTTAGCTCCACCTCACAGGAATGGGAAGAAAATAAAACCCAAAAAACCCTCAGATCCTTGGAAAGTTACACCTGCAGGACTGATCATCCATCCATCCATCCATCCATCCATCCATCCATCCATCCATCCATCCATCCATCCATCCATCCATCCATCCATCCATCCATCCATC
>NW_015151260.1:169340-175330 GCF_000732505.1 Cyprinodon variegatus | reverse complement strand
ACTCATCCATCCATCCATCCATCCATCCATCCACCCATCCACCCATCCATCCATCCATCCATCCATCCATCCATCCATCCATCCATCCATCCATCCACCCATCCACCCATCCATCCATCCATCCATCCATCCATCCATCCATCCATCCATCCATCCATCCACCCATCCATCCATCCATCCATCCATCCATCCATCCATCCATCCATCCATCCATCCACCCATCCATCTGTGATGAAACAGGACAGATGGACCCAGTATTCAAGGTGAGACATTTAGTAGGAAAATTCAAAAGCTTTATTAAAATAAACAGACAAAACTGAAAAAAGCTGCTGAGGAGCTGTAGAGTCACTTACCTGGTTTAACAGTTCAGTCCATCCTCTCAATCATAGGCAGGATCAGCCGATGCACGCCCAAGGAGATGCGGCCCTGAGCCGCCCAGAGAGGCCAGATGCTGCAGAACCTGCAGGAAGCCGATCCAGGACAGGGGAGAACAGATCAGGCAGGAAAAGTTCAGGGATCCAGGAGTTCTCCACATGATCAGACGTTCCGACCCAAACAGGAAACAGAGGGATCCAGGCTTCCAGGAATCCTCAGAGCGTGAAGGGAGGTTCGAGTCCTGTGCGTCGAGCAGCAAGCTCAGACAGAAATGAACAGAATGAAAAGAAACAGATACGCAGAATCCAGCAGGAGTCCAAAAGAAGGTTCAGGCAAACAGATCAGACAGGGACCGATAGGGCCAGTGGATGAGAGGGAACGGAATCAGGAGATCAGAATCACAAAGGAAACGCTGAAACGCTCTCACCACTGGTTAGGGAATAAACTGGCCTGAAGACACTGGCTCCAGAATAATCTCCTCACTGAAACGGGGACATGAACCGTGGACTAATTAAAACTTATGAAAACCCAACCTAAAGACATCTAATAGGGAACAAACAGACAGCAAACAATCAATGATCTGACCCAGATAGCTGGAAATGAGCCCAATATAAAGTAGCAGATGCAGGTGGATGAGATCAGAGATAATTGGAGACCAGGCAGAGTTAGGCAGGAACAATTAGGGCCAGCTATCCAGGCAGATCATCCTTTATGGTCAGTTTCCCCAATGGTCTTTTTTCACAAGATGCTACTTTCAGTTCCTAATTAAACCAGATCAGCATCTAGACAGGAATATATATAAAAGCCAAAAACTTCCTGAGGGTGTGAGAGTAATACTCTGTTTCTGGGTGCAGGTAGACTTTATGACTTAGATAAGCCAGACTGTGTCTGTTGCCAGGCCTCCCCTAGATAACAGCAGCTCACTCAGATAGATAAAACATCATTATCCTCTTGGTGGTTTATATGTTCTCACTTAATTCCAGCTGTGAGGCCTTAAAGCAACGCAGGCATGTGAGCTTTTATCGGTAAGATTTGGCAGAAAGCAGAGACCTCACAGCTGTTAGTGTCTCCTAATCTCCACATATCTGGCCTTTACACACGTGGAATAGACAGTAATATAGTGCAAACCCCACAATGGTCAAAGAATAATGAATCTGACAAAAGTAATAATACATTTAAAAAAATCTACAATAATCAACAAATCAAAGTAAGACGTTGTTTTTCAACCAGGCTTCAAGATAATATTTAAAATAAACCCATAAGCAGGCCTGGATTAAAATGTATGGTTCCCTTAAGTTTATATTTATTTCTCAGTCTTTAGAGTCAATTATGCTGATTTATCATTTTGTTTCTAATCCGCTGAGTCACCTCTTTCCTTTGTTTCCTGTGATCTGTGCTGAGTGTGGTACACACTGTGGTCAGAAGATTTAGATTTTCTTATTTCAGATGTTAATTTACTCACTATAAAAGTTCTCACTCGGCCTCTTTCACCTGCAATGCCACAAAGGCCTGAGTGAGGGTGTTTGTAGTGCAGACATAGCTTCTTCCCATAACAAACCAGATTCTTTATCAAAGTTTATTCATAACATGTTACTGTTTAACCAAAGTGTCTGTAATTAGTTTTGACTCATTATTGTAAGTAAGGGGGAACGAATGCTGCCCAGATCAGAACAGGGCTGATTACCGTTCAATCAGCGCCGTACGATGAAATGTTCTCTCTTTGCTAAGATAAGAAGTGCAGACTGAGTGAAATCTATCGTTGACTGGAGTAAATAGTTGAATACTTTTTTTCCCAGTGCAAAAGTGAACCTAATTTATTGCAGATCAGATCAGCTTAGAACCGAGAAATTATGCTGAGATGGCCCAGTTGTGGTCTCAAGTCCTGAACAAGGTCATCTCCTGCTTCTTATACCTCATGAGTCTATGTGTTATATCAGGTGGACGCTTCGCTGTGTGTGTCAGGAACTGACGCGGCATCAAAAACCCTGACCTCTTTCCCTGCAGTGTCTATGCCTCAGGATTACAGACATGATATTCTTTATCAATCTTGCCTCTGGGATGTTCCTTTATGTTGTGCTTATTGTCCGGACAGAAGGACCGTCCTAATTAGATAGCCTCTGTAATCACACAGCGTTACACTATGTGAAGGAAGACTATCTACTCCATCTACTCTGTGGGCGCAGTGGGTAGCACCTCTGCCTTGCAGCAAGAAGGTTCTGGGTTCAATTCCCAGCCCAGGGTCTTTCTACATGGAGTTTGCATGTTCTCCCTGAGAGTCATGGGTTCTCTCCGGGTACTCCGTGTTCCTCCCACTGCCCAAAAATATGACTGTTAGGTAAATTGGCTTCTCTACAGTCTCCTTAGGTGTGAGTATGGTTGTTTGTCCTGTTTGTCTCTGGGTTGTCCTGCGATGGACTGGAGACCTGTCCAGGGTGGACCCCGGCTCTCACCCATAGACAGCTGGAGGTAGGCACCAGCACTTCTTGTGACCCCACTCGGGTTAAGCGTGCTAGAAAATGTATTGATGGATGGTTTTCCAAATGTATAAACATTGCATTTAAAGATGACAGTTGGTCTGTGTTTACAGAAACAAACTGATGAGAAAAGAAGATGAGTGACGGACATCAGATGGATAACTATCCCCTGACTGAAAGCACTGAAACATCCCAGAACCATAAAGCCACTGCAGCATTACACTGCTCTAGTTAATACTCCACATTACACATGTGTTTCTACTGTGATAAAAAATATGCTTATATCATAAAAGAAAACTGTATAAGTCTCCACATAGTTCTGCATTCACATCACAGGACAGAGAATCTGGTATCAAGACAGACAGACAGGATGATATTTCAAAGGGCGAATGTTTAAAAATCTGCAGTGAATAGCTAGACCTCTGGTCTTAAAGTTTAGTCTGTGCCAGAGAAAGAGGTAGATTCTAGCCAGAATCCTTGGAGACTGCAGAACTGGCTGGAGATCAGACCCAAGCAGACGAAGGAAGGCCGGACAATCTGGGAGTTTTGTTGTGGAGGTCCAGCAGAGAGGAACAGGAATTCCCTTCTAAGCCACAATGGTTGTTATGTCCTGGATAACTGAGAATTGGAACCGGATCTGAACTGGATCTGAACCAGATCTTAACCAGGCCTCAGCCGACAGACAGGATCAGCCTGAGATTCCTGCAGATAACTGCAGTGTCTCTCATTATAGGACTCATTTGCCACAGGGGAATCCTATAGTAACACTGAGAGATGTCTGGTTCTGCTGGAGGTTTCTTTCTGTTTAAAGGGAGTTTTTCCTCTCCACTGTCGCTACAAGCATGCTTAGTGTGAGGGATTGCTGAAGAGTCAATGAGTCGATGCAACCAGCTGGTTTTCCTTAAGCCCAGCGTATACCGTGCGATTTTCGGGGCAATTTTCCAGTCGTGCGAGTATTTTTCGATTGGCCCGACTTTCAGCCTGATCGTGAGTCGTAAGTCGTGTAGTGTACAGGGGGTTACGAGCGGCGATCAGCCTCTCATGACCACCTCCTGATCAGGAATCGTGAGGTCAGAAGAATATCAAACATGTTTGATATTCTCCCGACCTTCGTGGGCAAATCGCTGACGGCGCAAACAAGGATTCCTCTTTTTATTCCTCCTCTCAGATGTAAACACAGCAGCACCACGGGGATGCAATGAGTGAAATGCAGCTACGTCTGCAAAATTGACTGACCGCAGCAGCCACGCCTGGTCAGCCATGTCTTTTTTCCAAATACGTCGTCGCCCTTTCTTTCTAAGACCCTCAGCACAAAATTGCACAAACTGTCAAGGGACCGCGGTTCACTATAGTGAGCTTTATATTCCTCTTCTATTTGTTTGGTTTCAGGATAGGGAGTTAAAGAGCAGCTCGATCTCACTGCGGAGCCGAGTTCGACGTGGTTTTTAGTCGTACAGTGTACAGGTAGATCGCATCAGAGCGTCGGGCCGAACATTAATCGTGAGCTGCTGCTCACACTGTACAACTAAACCCTGCTGTTAGTCATACAGTGTGAGCAGCAGCTGCGTGCAACGATTGAAAAAAATCCCACAGTGTATGCTTCAGATAGAAAACTTTGAATCAATCTTACTGGATGATCTGGTGAACTGGAAAGTGACCTGAGATGACATCATGTGAATTGGAGCTATAGAAATAAACTGAATAGAGAGATCCGGACCCAGGAAGGAGCCTCCTTTGTTTCCATTTTATGAGAAATGAGGCTTGTTGTTTTTAATGTGAAAAAGCACGACACAACATGTCTAAAAAGTGATGATGTGGGAGCTGTACCAGGCAGAACAACTGGTTCTATGACTCCACAGAGCGGGGAGAGGTGAATATTTTATCTGAAACTCAACAGATGACTTAGATTTCTAAAAGTTTGCCTGGACTTTGGATGAGCTTTGTTCTTGGGTTTTGGAGAGAGATGTCTTTAAAACAACAACAAGCTGAGGGAAAAGAATTTACCTGCAGGTCATAAAGTGATGTCAAAGTTAGAGGAATACTCAAACACTTCTTGTTGCCAACGCCTGCTTACGACAAACCATCATTAACTGCTCAGGCATCAAAGGATGCCAGGGAACATTAATCAATGATCTATCATTACAACCATGCTCTAGATGACTGTTCCCTGGCTTCGCTTTAGAAAAACAACAGAAAAAAAAAAACACATGCTGCTGGATAATCCCTCATCGTGACATTGTGACACCATTAAGCCTCCAGGATCATTTTAAAGAAAACAAACAAAGCAGCACAATCCTGTAAGTCAGACACGCTGCAAAACGTATCTAGAAATAAGTAAAATGTCTTAAATAAGTGTATTTACCCATAATTTGAGCAGGTAAATAAGATGATTTGCCAATGGAATAAGATAACATGAACTCAAAATATGACAATACAATAGTTTCCTGGTATTCAAAATGTAAATTGTCTTTTTCCAATGGCAAAGTTTCTCACTTACCTCCTCAATTGAAGAAAAAAAGGTCTTATTTTGTGAAAAAATTACTCACATATATTTCTATGTTTTGCAGTGCAGATACAACATACAAAAATCCTCCATATTGTTTGTCTGTCTGCTGTGTGGCCTGATGATAGACGACCCATCAGGCGGCTGAATAAACCACTGGAATCCAGTCGGACCATTAAAAGGACAAATGTTCTAGATTTGCCCTCCTCATCCTTTCAGATTAAAACAGCAACATCATTGGCTGATTGGTCACCAAGAGAGGAACAAGATGTCCTCCTCCATGAAAGTCATACAAATAATCGATTAAGTCATTAATATAAAGATAATTGATCTTTTCCTGCAAATATTATTTTTTAAAGCTGTTTGCAAAAAAAAAAAAAATGGAGCTTTATTCTTAAGTGTCATGAAAACTTTTCCTATTATTAGTTATTATTAGTTATCCTATTTTATGTTCCAATTTAAACATTTCACACTCATAGAAATCTATAAATGGGATCAAATGTGACTGCAGCAGCTATGGAAAGCCAAATGTGCTGCAGATTTTATAAAATAAATACTGGAAAGACCTTTATTTGTAAATATAAACATTTAAATGTTACTTGAGATGCTTGCATTAAGTATATCAATATATATTTATC
>NW_015151260.1:152734-169259 GCF_000732505.1 Cyprinodon variegatus | reverse complement strand
AGATAGATAGATAGATAGATAGATAGATAGATAGATAGATAGATAGATAGATAGATAGATAGATAGATAGATAGATAGATAGATAGGTGAAATATTTATATTATATTTAATATTTATAAATAGATGAAATATTTACTCTAAAATCATAGATCATTAATTTTGTGGTTGTGTTTTAAACTTTGTGCCGAAGTAAAATCTTCCTACAGTCTGACTCATTGTCTCTCTGTAAAGATGAGATGTGAGTGGCATCTGCTGGCCAAGCAGTGGCCACTGAGCCATATGACTGTTTGGGAGGAAGGATAAAGAAGGACAAAACCATACATACACCTAAAGCCCAGGACGCTTCACAAAACCCTAAAAACAGAAAATTGGTTTATGTTGTCTGTTGTATTTTTATCTTTAATGGCATCTTGCTTTAACTCCTTGTTCTCTATTTAAACTAATGGAACCTGAATTTCACTAAGGGAGTAATCCCAAGGGATTAATAAAGCTGAGTCTTAGTCTAAAAAACAAGTTTGAACAGTAAATTGACAGCTGTAATAAATATGACAATAAAATCAAAAGAAAACTGAAAGCATTAAATATTAGGAACTCATTGAGCCATGATGGAAGGAATTGGGGATTAAATAGAGAACATGCGCTGCCGGCTGAGTGGAGGTTTCTGAGGACCCAAATGCCGAGATCAGGAGGCAGGTAGACCAAGGAAACAGAGGCAAAAATCCCCAAATACTGAGAACCAAAATACAGAAAACTCACGTGGGGAGTCAGAGATAAGGAAGCAACAAAACAACAACAAGGAAGCAACACTGAGTGACTGCAGAGGTGGAGTATATATGGGGAGACGGAACCAAGACAGGCTAATCAGCAGATTGGAAGCAGGTGTGGCCAAGACCAACGAGAAGGAAGCCAAGGAGAAAGGAAACAAGCTCTAGGGGGGCGACAGAGAGAATCTACAGAACTAAACACTGACAGAAAACATCTACAAACATAAAATAAAAGTACAGATAAACTTCGGATATGATCAGAGGGCAGAACCCCGACAGGCGCGGCTGATGCTGATAGAACTGGCTAAAGCAACAATTTACTGGCTGATTGTTCCTGACATGATGCTGCCCTTTCTAGCCTTTTTTGGTTTCTGTTTCTTTTTGGGTTTTCAGTCACACTTTGATTTATGTTATTCTGTGTTTTCTGGGTTATTGGTTTCTTTTCTATTTTGTGTCATTCTAGCTGTTTTCCAGCAATATTTAAGTAGTGATGTATTTTTTTTTTTTATTACTCTCTGTTGCTCCCTTGTGTCAGTCTCCTTTCCCTCCCTTCTAGTTCCTTCTATCCACATCTGCTCCCTATTAGCTGATTAGCCCAGTCTTTGTTCTGTCTCCCATATATGTGCCTCATGTTCAGTTCCTCAACGCTGGATTTTCTTCTATATTTTATCCCTTATTTTAGTTCCCCTGAGTGTCTCCTAGTTTTTTATTCCTGAGGTCCTTGCCTGATGTTTTTAGATTATTTGCTTCTGTTCTATCAATATTTTAATTAAATCTTCCAGGAATCATCTCTTTCTCCCCGTCTTTGCATCTGGATCCTCATCAAACATTCACCAAACCTGACATTTCCATCTAGAGCCCCCAGGTTCACTACTATAGTGCAATGATGATGCAATCCTGACATGATGTCAATCCAACTGCAGTCGATCGTCTTTGAAAACGCTCCTCTTTCCACATCCAGTGAAACTAGAGTGATGGCGTACCAGAGGTCTGCGACCTCTGTGTCTCAGGGGTCTGCAGACCACTAACGGAGGCAGACTGTGAAATGGGAAAGGATCCCTTTGTTTACAGTGAGTGGATGCTCTCTGATGATAAGCAGTGACCAGCAGAGGAAGGAGGGTTTGCAGATGTACCTGTCAGTGTATCTGTGACCAATCGTCACTGAAAACCACTTTCCTGACTTTGAGCGCTCACACACATGTGTCCAGGTGAATCTATGGGCCATTAATTAAACATCACAATAACTTTGCTGAAATCAAACCAAGTGAAACTAAAACAATTCCGCTTGAGGAGTTCTAGACAGAGCATAGTGACGGATGATGCAGCGTGTGGATCTGGTCACAGCATGTGAATCTATTTGGACCATCAGATTCTCCAGACTCTTAAGGAACAGAGATGATCCAGACCATCTGGATCATCATCTTGCTGCTAGCTGCGTTTATATTCCATCTCCTGGCTGCTGCAGACCTCCTCTTTGTCTGGGCCATAAACATATTTTTCGTACAGGAAACCTACCTTCCTGCAGCAGCACCTCCACCCTGATTTTGATCTTTCCTCCTGCTTCTCAGTCTGCCAATCATGGCTCCCACCGAGGTGGAGGTCATTCAGGAGAACAATAAGGCTTCCAGGATAAATCTGAGGAAACTTCCTGGAGGTTTGCCCATCAGATCGTGCTGATTGTGTCAGGCTTCGTGCTTCCTGGAAAATACTCCAGGTTTTGTCTCAGAGGACGGAAAATGCTGCTTCACATCACTTCAGCCACACAAAGGCTGCGGCTCTGATCACGCTGTTATTTTAATGCTGCAGGTTTATACCCTCATTAGGCCGCTCTGTGGGGAGAAGGCTGAGGATGGGGAGCTCAGGTCGTGGAATAACATGCTTCTACGTATCTGGATGAGTCCTCTGCTCCCCTCAGGACAGAACTCTGAAAGCAAACTTAATGCCAATTCAGACGTGATCGTTATCAGAGATCTGGTGGTCTGACCAAAACAAAGCAAACCTTTCAGCTCTGCAATCAACCTCAGCGTCTCCACAATCAGAGATGCTTTGTGGATCTCTTTGTTCACTTTGCTCAATGTTTCTTGTTTGTTATGTAAAAAATGATTTATTTCTCTGCCTTAAGCCCCACGACACCTTCTAACTTCTATATCTTCTTAGGGCCACATTTTTACATTTTCATTGGACCAAGAAATTATAAGTGATGACTTCATCTGCACATTAAGATTAAATCCAAATGTAACCACATTTATACCTTTATACATTTATATATATATATATATATATAAAATACAAAAAACTGTTTTCTCACCCCTCGTGGGGTGGTATGTGTCATCCTCAAGCTCGGGTCCTCTACCAGAGGCCTAAAAGTTTGATGGTTCTGCACAGTATCTTAGATGCTCCTAGGACTGCGTTACTGGATAGTTCAGTAGGTAACAGCGACGACTCCAGTACTGGTGATCGTGAGTTTGATTCCCGGCATGGACATTCAGGTGGACCCTTAGGCAAGGTGCTTAGTGGAACCGAAGTTTCTAGGGAACCAGGGCAACTTGATGACAAATTGGCTACTGGAACAAGACATATATATATGGTATATTTATAGGCTATTCTCTTTTTCTCTATGGGGTTTATTTGGTGGGTACAGATGCGATAAACAATAATCACTGTATGGAAAAAGGCGTCCAAAGTATTCATGTTTATTCCTCCGGTATAGTAGTTTGAATCTATGTTGAAGTGAGAAAGTCAACCTGAAAACATGGTCTGTGCAGTCAGTTCATCCAGATTACCATCCTGCCTTCAAAGATTATTTCTCTGTGGGAGCCGCTTGGGGGTTTTCCCCTACTGTTGGTGGCGGCTGGAAGTAGCTGTTAGCGTTTTTCAGGTCTGTGCTACAAACTGCAGGCAGCAGGATAATAAAAGTGAACATATTCTGCTGGCAGGTTTCTACATTCTAAGTTAATTTAGGTGTTAATAAACTGTTTCAGAGGAGTGATCATAGCGCTCTGCATCAGCAGTGCTGTGTCTGACTCCCAGATCAGCTTCTCTGATTGGTTGATGTCCAGCAGCTAAAGTAACATTTTTCCAACTCCAGAAGCTGCTGCTTCTGAAGCGCCTCAGATGCTCAGATGTTTCATGAAGCGCTGCTCCTGCTGCTCTAAACACGCTGCGGGACCTTTTGCTGCATCTTGATCCGCATCAATCATTGCAGTTCCATAACCAGGAATCAGAAATACGGAACCTCCTATTGAAGACCCAGATTTACAGCATTATTTAAAGTCTTATCAGGCTGTGTGTTGTTGGCCTGATCATATGGTTTGGATTAGATAAAAATAAAGTCCCTGCTTTAGTTTCTGCAGCGTCTTCCTAAATCAACATTCTTCTCTGGAAGACTTCATTCATAATGATTCATAATTTCCAGTGAGAGGAAACATAAATCTCTTTCCCCATTCGATGAGTCAAAGACAGACATCATTTTCAAACTTTGGAAAAGCATCAGCTTCAGAGGAAATGGTGTGGAGGACATTAGGATGTGACTCCACCCACGTTAAAGATGGTTACAGCAATCAGCCAAGTGTTGCTGTTAGAAGCTGCTGCTCATGGCCCTCTGTCTCATTAAGCTTCTGATTGGCCAGCAGTTTCAGGACGTCTGGCAGGATTTCCACTTCCACTGACCGACCAACCAGCTGCATGTTCAGACGTTTATTTGACAACAAATAGAGGCGTCTGCAGCCGTTCTGACTGCAGCTGGTCCAGAGATGAGTGGCAGATGATGCAAGCTGCAGCTTGTTCAGGTATCGATGTAAAGCTTTTAGCTTCAGGTAGGCTAAGTCCACATCAGCACCATGTTTGGCTGCTAACATGGTGGAGGAACGGAGCAGGAAGGAGGTTGAAGGGACTGAAGGTTCGACCCAAAGGATCAATACTTCTGTTAAAAGCCTGAAATCCTCCTGAGCTGCAGTCTGATCCTCTCCTTCCTGTTCAGGTTAGAAACAGAGCAGCTGTGTTGAGCCCAGAGGATGATCAGATACCCGCCGCTGCTCTCAGGGTTTATCTGCTGTGATTCTCAGCATCTGGACTCCAGATTCAGAGCAGATCAGACAGTCGCTTCAATCGCAACCAACATTTCTCCATTTAACCCTTTATAGGGCAACTTAGCCTTTTTAATCACCTGCATACCACTTACAAATGGAGCCACCCCCCCCGTCCCTTAGTGAGGTCTAGAGACACTAGATCTATATCCAGCCATTCAGCAGCAGAGATACTGCTACATGGCTGTACATCTGATTTAGGCATTTGACCAATTAGATGAGCACCTGCATGATGTATTACCTACAGGAAATTAAGTTGAAATAAAATAGAAAAGTTAAAAAGTTAATAAGCCTATTTAATAATATTTAGGTTTATAAACTAAAAAATGTTACTTCCAGTATCCGCATTAATGCCTCTAAGGTTATGTTGGACCTAAATAAATGTTTCTTTCACTCTGAGAGTGTTTTTCATTAATTTCTTCTAGAAGCACTTTTGTTATTTTTCTTAATTAATTCGGGCAAGTTGGTGTTTCTAGTTTTTACGTTGTCATTAATTTTTACCATTACAAAGGTAATAAAGTCTGGTCCTGGATTCCAATAACACTAATGGCTGTAAATTTAGATTTTCAAAGTATTTGACTGTGATAAAGAGTTTATTTTTAACATGAAGTATAGAAAAGCTGGTCTGCAGTTATAGAGCAAAGAAACACATCAGATTATGACAAAAACAACTTTTCTGCTCTAACTTTTTGTTTCCATTCGTTGCTAAAGAATAAAATCTAAGATTATTACGGGATAAATAATCATCTATAAATATGTTTTTCATACAACTATCATGCTAGTGTGATAAAAGCTTCATTTTGCTGCAGACTTCCAGTTAAAATAATGAGTTTTTTTCAAATTTTGATGCTAAAACATTGAAGATGAAAGAGGGCGGAAAAGTGAGCAGGAAGGTCTCAGGTGATGAGGAGGATGATGCACTGATGAAGAACAGGAAGTTACAGAATCCAGCCGATCCACCTGCTGGATTTTATTCTCCTCATCTTAGATTTTGGTTCTTAGATGTTTTTCTGTCCAGAACAACAATCTGCACCTTCAGCTCTCCTTAAAGCGACGCTCCAATCAGTCCTCTGAGCTAATTTAAGCTCCGGTTTTTATTTATTTAGTGGAACGTTTTTTTTTTTAGCTGAAACTTTTCTTTATTTTCTAGAAGAGAAAATGAAATAAATGTCAAGAGTTTTCTTAGTTCAGTTGATTCCATTTACATTTGAGAGATTGTTGAAGTCTTCCAGTGAAGAGCTCCAGCTCCGTTTGTCCCTCCTTTGGCTCCATGTTGCGTTTCCTAAATGGACCTCTGAGCAGGTGGACTGTTGACTGATAGTCCTGCGGACGCTGAGGAGGACCTTAAAACAGGTGGATCCGTAATAAACGGAAGAATGATTCAGATCCAGCCGATGGCAGCGTTTCTCAGGAAGCTCTATGCAAACAAACTGCAGCTCTCACTTCTGTTTGCTTTATTTTTATGCTCCAATTCACATCTTAACATCCCAGGTGTCTATAGATCCAATCAGATCATCCAAACATGGGCAGGTGTTTAGAGGGAAGTTTTTCATGTTTTATCCATTTTTCTGAAACTTGCATTTTTTCACATTCAGTTTTTTTCAATGAATGTTTTATGTTTAATGTCGTTATAATAGTTTTTACCTGAAGTTTTAGTTTTTGCCAAGCATTCCTGCTCTCCACGCTGCCTGCTCTCTGACGCACGTTTGACTTCCAAACATTGTTCTGCATAGCTCTAGTCAATAAAAGGGATTTCTTAATCAACCCTTACTGAGATCTGAAAGGTTAAAATCAGGGTTTTTATAGTATTGCTTATTGCTCCGGGGGGGTATGTGGGGGTGGGAGGGTTTTATCAGAGGGAAACACTCATTTCCAATCATCCCACATCATGCATGCTGGGACTTGAAAAAAAAAAAAACAGACTGAAAACGGTTTAGAGCAGCTCTCTGCTGATGAACACAGAGCTACCAGCGAAATAAAAAATGGGGGTGGGACACATTGAAGCCAGTGGGTGGAAACTGATCGAGTCATCCAGTGTTAAAAGACGTCTGAGACCAGTTTGATACCAGCTCAGCCACTTCAACAGACACCAGTCCCACTCCCACAGAGGACAGAAGCAGAGGACAGGAGAATGGATCCTTTACCCACCAGGTGAGCAGAAGCTTTTCACTTTCTGCTACTTTCATCTTTCTGCAATTTAACGGTAGTGAGAGTTTGCAAAGAGAGACAGTTAAGATCATATGTGCTGAGACATGCAGAAACGTTACACTAACAATATTATAATACACATTTCATTTGTCACAACATGTCAGCACTTTCCCTGCAGACTGCGTTTGTCTCAACTTGCAAAGATCCTGATGGTGAAGCAGAAATTTCTCATTTAGATCACGGGTTTGTAGAGCTGCCGTTATAGATGCAGCTGAAGTTAAGCTGACTTCATCTTCACACATAAAGTAAAGGAGGAAACAAAGTTCATGAAGCGGAGGCATAAAAACATTCCTGCAGACGCGCTGCGAATAGAAGCTCTGTTCAAAGCTAAATATGATAAAGCAGGCAGAGCTGGAAAACACTCTGCTTACTGTTCATCACAACAAGCATTTATACCAGTTTGAAGGCAACCTTCTTAAATATTCTCATTCACCTGAAAAACATATTTTAAATATATTTCACTTAAGCTTTTCATTTTCATTTGCTCTATTTTACTAATTACATTTAGCTTTTAATATTTGCCAAAAAACTGAATGGTTACTCTTATTTAATCAGAAGGAAAATAGTTTTAAAGTCTTGTTAAATATCAGGAAGTAAAGGTTATTTGAATAATTATTGATAAGATAGCAGAATTTCAACTTAAGCAATAGGGTTGCAAAAAGAAACAGGTTTGAAGGGACGTGTTCTAAGTTATGACGTAACAAAGAAAAACTCCTCATCACAATAATTTACAGCGTACATGTATTTGATCTTTCTTCTGAGGGATGAGCAGCATCATGGCCAGATCGGCTAAAATAGCACACGCTCCGACATTTGGCCAAAGAGTCGAAATAAACTGAACATCCACATTTATTAAACATTTAACATTTAAAAGAAACATTTTATATTTTATAAACTGTCCTTTCTTAAGTAGCCCTGTTACAGTACATTCAATACAATAACAGGGTTGTAAATTAACACTAATGTTTAATTTTTTGTTCTAAAACCAGCTGCTACACTGCAAAAAATTTGAAGTCATTTTAAGTCTTTGTTTTCCTAAAATAAGTTCTTTTTCTTGAATTAAGGAGGTAAGTGAGACACTGGAACAAGACAATTTACATTTAAAGTAAGAAAAAACTCTTATATAGTCATATTATCTAATAATCCTATGTTTTATTTTGTTTTTAAGGCACTAGTGGCTCATTTATCTGACAGTACAGGGGTTGACGTTAAGGATTTTTACCACTTGCCCTTTGGGCAAATGACTTTCACATTTCATTTGCCCAGAAACAATTTTTACTTGCCCATTATAATGTTTGATAAATATTGTTCCTAATATTCATTTTTGTATATATATCAATGAAACATGTTTGTTTTTTTTTATGTTTTTTTTTGTAATTCAGTAAGTTTCCAGGTTCCTGGTGTGTTTATGCAAGCATCAGATAATGAACTCAAGCCTACATTACCGTGTTAACATGCTTTTCAATCCTTCCTGCACATTCTTTTCAAACTAAACTTTGCTTTAAACTGTTGTGTGCTTGGAAAAATATAAATTGTAATGTTAAAGATCTAAAAAAACTCGACAGGATAAAAACTTACACTACTACTACTCACCAATTTAACATGTTTATCTCTATAACATTTAAATGCACCACTCCAATGTCTATGAGAAAAAAATTTTATGAACATTTTTTAATGTATGACCTGCATCACTGTACAGAAAACTGCCATATGATAGAAATATTTACTGTACACTGTGCGCGTACAATTATTATTTTCCTAATCCCTGACTGATCATTTTTAATCTAGCGTGTATTATAGTATAGATTAAATTCATCATCCAGCTGCTGCTCTGCAGAATTCTCTCCCCAAAATCCTGGGCGTTTGGCTCTATCACCATCTTTCCACCAGTTCTCCATTGCTTCTGTGGCGCTGATTTGTCCATATCTGGTCCTTTTAACATCAACAATAAAAATTAATAACCTTATTAATGCCAATAATAACTAATAACATATATAAACAAGGCAATAAATCTGTTAAAAAAATAGTTCCCGGACAAAAATCACGCCATCAAGCGGAAAATCAAGCGGCTTTTTCAAATCATGCGAGAATGTGTACAAAACAACAAAAATGGCGCCGGCAACGCTTGTGGGTCGCTTTCAGGGAATGTCGGTGATTTTAAAGTAATTTTGGGTGATAAATAATTTTATTTTGCGATCATTGCATTTACCTGGCGGGCAAATGCAATGAAATTTGTACTCTCCCAAAAATAAAAACTACTTGTCCCGGGCGATGGTTAACATCGAGCCCTGCAGTAGGCTGACAGGAAAGTGGGGATGAGAGAGACATTTGGCAAAGGACCACAGGTTGACTCGAACCCAGGTCGGCCGCTTCAAGGACTAAGGCCTCCATACATGGGTCACAAAAGCATGCCAAAATTAACTAATTTCAAGAGTTAAAATACTCCTCCATTTGCAAATTATGCTATTAACCTGCTCAAATTAAGGGAAAATGCATTTAAATTAAGGCATTTTTACAAAATTATAGTAACAGGAAGGCTCAGAAGTTATCAGTCACCTGCAGCAGCAAAGGCCCCGAGAGACATATTAGTTAAAATAACACTCAACATTCCTGCAATAGTGCATAATTGACATTTATGCACTATTTTTGCACGCCACGTATCACTTTACTTGGATTTATCACTTTACTTGGATTTATCACTTTACTTGGATTTTCACTTTATTTCGATTTAGTTTTTACATATGCATAGTACAGATATACGTACAGATATATATACAGAAGAGCTATATGTGTATATATTTTATCTCTTTTTATTTTTTTATTTTTTATTCTTATTTTTTATCTTTATTATATTGTATAGTTGGATGTGTGTATATATTATATAAAACTATAACTGGAGCGTGTACAAAAGTAATTTCCCTCTGGGATTATTAAAGTATTTCTGATTCTGATTCTGCAGGCCAAATGCCGGTAACTTAGCACAAATAAAATGAGGACATTTGCATGTTTCTAACAGCTGTGTTAGCTGCTTAGCTAACAGTAATGGAGCTGGTTGCTCTGAGTGACACGCTACAATTTGGCTAACAGTTAGCCATCATTACAACAATCATTTTAAAGACATCTTTTCTTGAAGATGACAGTTTTTTCTTCCAGGCGGGTTTAACATTTTGACATTTGTGTGACAACTTTTGCTGCTGTAATGCCACCATTTGCTATTTTTAGGACAATAAAGGGATTTTCTATTTTATACTATATAGAATGTGTCTGTGATTAAACAAAATCTCTAAATAATTACTAGACAAATACATGAAAATAATAATTTCCTCTGTTAATTTCGAATGTGGTCATCATGACGGAGGGACAAGAACAAAAAGGCATTTCATTAAGGGCTGAAGAGCTGCTTTTTATTCAAAATATTATCAATGAATCACTTTTCACATTTGTCGGGATATCTAAACTTAAAGACGGGGTGCATGTTTCCATAATTTGTTGGAAATGTCAAGGTTTGTACATAAAATGTCCTCCGGTTCTATAATGACCTTGAACTTCCTGTAAGTCATTAGTATTCAGCTTGATGTTCTCTCTTTTCTCCCTCTGCTTTTCTGCAGCCTCCCTGCTAATCTGACCTCACTGGCAGAAAATGGAGACCAAACAGACAACAGTAACTGTTCATCCGTATCTCATGAGTGGGTCTACAGCTTTGTCCCGGTGTACATCCTGTCCATCTCTGTGCTGGGAATGGCGTTGAACATCTTTGTTCTGATGGTTTTCATCCTCCATAAGAAGTCCTGCTCCGTAGCTGAGATCTACATGGGAAACCTGGCTGTTGCTGACTTGCTTCTGACCTCCTTCTTGCCTTTCTGGGCTGTTAGTGTTTGGAATCAGTTCGAGTGGAAGTTTGGTCTCGCTATGTGCAAAATCGTCAATGTGGCGATTCCGATGAACGTCTACTGCAGCATCTACTTCCTGATTCTGGTCAGCATCGATCGGTACTTGGCTCTGGTCCACCCGCTGTCTCATCAAAAACTGCGTCGGCCAAAATGTGCTAAAATTTCTTGCGTCCTGGTTTGGATTCTGGGTTTCCTTCTCAGTCTTCCGAAGCTCATCAACCGGACTGTGGAAGAGTTCAGTTGTTATGAAGAACATTATCTCATATCTCTCATAAGCGATTTCATGTTTTTGGTGTTTGGGTTTTTTATTCCCATTTCAATTATCCTGTCCTGCACCATCAAGATTCTCCAAACTCTAAGAAGCAGATTTATGGAAGAGGAAAAAGCAAAGAGTAAAGATAGGAAGGCCACCACTTTGGTCCTGGCTGTCTTGTTTGCATTCCTGATCTGCTGGGTTCCATATTATCTGCTCAAGATACCATCCCTGCTCAATGATTTTGGTTACCTGCAGGACTGTAACTCTAGAATTATCATGTTCTACTGTGGACAGATCTTCATGTACCTAGGCATCTTCAATAGCATTCTTAACCCGATTCTCTACGTCATTGTTGGGAAAAACTTCCAGAAGAAAGTTAGGGAGCTCTTCAAGCAGTGGAACCACCGGCGGGGTTCCACCTTCAGCCTCATTTCTACAAGCACCAAAATAACACGAAGTGTTAAACTCCAGTTACAGGCGGAGCCACTTAAAGCTGCTGAGTAAAGCCAGCGGCTGCAGAGCGGCTGCCTTTCATTTTTCAGATGGTGACCAGAAGCTTTCTGGGAGCTCCCACTGTACTATTCACTGGAAAACCCCTCCCACTGGTAACACCCTCAGCACCATTCAGCTGGATATCACTGCAATGCCTTCTATATCCACGGGGGGCAGCAGTGATATTTGAATATTTGAATAGGTTGGAATTCACTCCATCTGTATCTGTTCTGATTGATAACTGAAGGTCTGTACCAGAGCCTCTTCTGTGGTCCTCAAGTTTCTAGATTCACTTTTTCTGATTTCCTGTTTCAGTCTTGCTGATCTGAGGCTGATTTTATAAATGTAGAAACTAGTTAAGCTTTGTTAGCAGCAGCTCTTCTTTAGCAAAGACTCCGAATCCCTGGTAGGAACAGATTAATTAGGATCTAGGACTGAGAACCTGCTGCAGTCCTGGACTCACTTCAGAGTTCAGCACAATCTGAATGTATTGGACTGTGTTCCATCAAAGCATGGCCTAAAGGTTCATTAGCACTCCTTCACGCTATTTTTTGACCCATTCCTAGGGCCGCACAGAGGCGCCATTCGTCCCTCGATCCTCTGACTCTTTCTGCATGGAGTTAGCATGTTCTCTCCGTGCAGCGTGGGTTCTCTCCAGGTACTCCAGCTTCTCCCCACAGTCAAGAAACACGACTGTTAGGTAAACTGGTGTCTCTAAATTGTCCTGAGGTGTGAGTGTGTCTGCATGGTTCTACGTCTTTGTGTGTCTCTGTGTCGCCCTGCGACAGATCCCGCCTCTCGCCCACAGAGAGGCCCCGGCCCCACCGTACTCACACCTCGTTCTCTCAGCCCCGCCCTGGGCGCCCTGCCGCTTGCTCTCATCACATCTGGGCAGATGTTTTTTCTTGCAGCGTGTCTGAGATCAGTGTGACGGGTCAGGATCTAAAGTAGGAAAAGCTCCTGTGATTTGATCTCTCTCTGTTGTTTCATCCCCCTTATTTCAGGGAAATCCGTCCAGCGATCTGCTATGTGAGGAACAGGTGGAGGATAAGAGGAAGTATTTCTATTTCTATGATACATCATCTGGTTTATATAAAGCATTTCTATAACACCCCCCCTTTCTGTGGGTTCTGCAGCAGAGCCTCTCTTTGATGCAAACACTTAGAGGCAAAACAATCTTTCTTCCTCTTCTTGGCACCATGAGACCAGATTCCTCAGCTCTCAGAGTGAGCAACAAGCTTTAGCCTCACTGAAGTAGAAACGTTTCATCTAGACTTTCACCCATTTCAACGTTCCTGCTGTAACAAAGACCAGGAGGAGCAAACGTAGCTCATCATTCCTGGTTTAAGGTTATTTAGTCATTCTGATGCAATATTCTCCTAATGTTCAGCCATCGTTCGTCCACTCCTGAACTTTTGCTGATGAACGAGTCGTTTCCTAATGAGCAGTTTTCTGCGTTTTCTGGTTCCTGTTTCTATTGTATATTTCACCATCTGGATGTATTTAGTGTCCATGTCTATATAGTGTGTTTATGATAAAGAGCTTAATGGAGGCTCTCAAAGTGAACAGCAGTGATTGACATGTTGTAAATCTTTGGAAGTAATGGACTGAAGGAGCATAATGGAGACAATCAGGAGTTTTTCTCCCTGGTCGTCCTAATAGAGGTTTTCATTGCTTTGATTTCTCTTATGTGCTTTTTGTTTGGCTGCTGTGTGACGTTGGATCCATGTTTGTTGTGATTTGTTAATGAACTGTTGGGCATCAGTTCGCCTGACTGCAAAGCATCTGCTATGCGTAGAAAGTAAGCAGCGTTCTGGAGCCATGAGCATGGAAGAACGGCCGCTAAGTTCACTCGCATGGCCCCGCCCCTGACGCCAAATGAGCTCATTTCCTTTTTCCTGAAAATGGTGACCATCGTAGATCACAGAGAAACGACTGTTACCACAATTCTGTTTCCTTATCTGTCTCTTTCTTCGAGGTTGAATAAAGAAAGTAAACTTAAGTTTTTTTTATTTCTGTACGACAAAACATATTTAACAGTATGATGTAAACTGTGTTTTAAAAAAATATAACAACTTCTGTCAATAAAATTAATCTTTATACCCGCGTTTGGTTTTGTATTTATTTCATAAATATCGAGAGTTTAAGGATAATGTTTATACAATAGTATCTTAATACCATCATATGATTAGAAAACATGTATATTTATGTTTTAAAATATTAGAGTTCTAATCTGAAAGCATATTGGCATAATGAAAATCACATTAAGTTTACATTCAATTCTATTTAGTTTATTTCTATAGCTCCAATTCACATCATGTCATCTTAGGTCACTTTATAGAGACAAATCAACCAGATCAACCAGTCAGATTGATTCAAAGTTTTCTATCTAAGGAAAACCACCTGATTGAATCGACTCATTGACTCTTCAGCAATCCCTCACACTAAGCATGCTTGAAGCGACAGTGGAGAGGAAAAACTCCCTTGTTCATATATCTAAAGTTAGCATGCCTTAAGCGTTCCTCCTGCACCTGAAGGAATGAGAAGAAGGGTCAGTATCTGGCACTGATGGCAGGGGGATAGATCAATCATCAATATTTAATGAGTCAGAACTGAGACTGCAAAATCACATCTGACTCACAGGTGGCGCTGCAAGAATAACATGTTTAGAATACCAGCAGTGGTGGAGGAAGTACTCACCAGCAGTAGGGAAGACAGGGGCTAGTTTTCACACTTTTTACACTCATATATAAATATTGGAATCAAAACACCATATATATAAAAAAACATATATACCAGATGAAAGATCAAAGTCTATATTTTGTATTTGGGTCATTTCCTTATCTTATTTCTGTGCAGAGTTATAAGCGATCTAATGAAGATTTTTGCCTTGTGACACTTTGCCTCTCCACAGCGTAAGATATCTGAGATTTGCAACCAATAAAGGTTTAAATGAATGACTGTTGTTATTTTTTTATGCTAAGTGAATAAATGACAATAAACCACTTTTACTTCTTATGAAATAACATAAAATAATGTGCAACATGCATTATGAAACTGACACTTAAACTAGTCCTTGAACAAAAGAAACCTCATCTGAGTCACAGTTTGGGCAGAGCTTATTTAGATTGAATCATATGAAATAACAGGAAATTAAGTTATTATAAAACATGCTATAAAACTGGTTCTGGGACAAAAGAAAACCTAAAATCCAGAGCTGACTTGTCACACTCTTTACCTGAGTCACAGTTTTGGCACATGTAGACTGAATTGCCAGAGGTGCATTGCACCCATGTTTCTGCTGGGCGGCTGTTTTCAAATGGCTCAGTGTATTCTCATTTTTAGTTCGTATGAAATCGTACGAAAAGTTATGCACCGTAATTTCGTACGTTTTAGATGTTTTTTCATCGCATTTCGTCGTATTTTTACCTCTTGCCTCGAGACAAGATATCCTTGCGCATGCGCATGTTACGCACCATTAAATAACATAGAATTTAACATACAATTAACCCTAAGCCTGACCCTAAGCCTAACCCTAAGACACAAAACAGCAAGCAACCTAGTTAGAGACCTGAAGAAGTAATTATTGCACTGTTTTTCCCAGTTTTACGTCCGTCCGCGGATCTGCTTTTTTCGATTGTCTGGCTGCGCATGCGCACTGATCTGTATTTTCGAGGCAAAACGTCCAAAACGTACGAAATACTGTGCATAACTTTTCGTACTATTTCATACGAACTGATAATGAGAATATGTTGAATGGCTCTATGCAGACCAGACACAGGGACTCATCTTCTTCTGATGACGAGTCATCTGGAGTCTTTCTTTTTGCCCTCTGTTTGCTTCTTCAGCTTTACTTCTTTGACATTTTAGGTTTGGTTTGCCTGCCTTTCAGCCTCCTTCTCAGGTGTGTCAGTGAGAATGGAAGTTTTTCTCTTCTTTTTCAGCTGTGTAACTTTTTTTCTTTGACCAGCTTTTTGATAAGGCCTTATATCATCTGGAGGAAATGTGTTAGTGGAGGAGGCTGGGTTACCAGGGTCTTAAATAGCTTCTTGGTTGGTGCCTGGAGCAGCTGGGTCCGTGCTGAGTCCAGGAATGGGTGGGTAGGGGTTTGGGTTTGGCAGAGGCCATCGGATACCTAAGATAGTGCAAATTCTGTCTCAGAGAAAACATCCCTATTGTACGGCTGAATCCCTGTTACCTGAAAACCTCCCTGAATATTAGGCGGGGTTGCAGCGAGGGGATAAATAGTTGCTAAATTCCCAGGGATGTCATATATACTGAGTGATGTCATATATACTGAATGTTTTTCTTGGATTGTTTCTTATCGAGGAATCAGAGACAGAATTTAAATACTCTTCAAAGGAGCTGCAAATACTTCTGTCTAAAGGCTGCAGCCTGTGGGAGTAGAGTGGGGGAGGAAAAGGCAATTTTCGTTGGTAAAATTCACCCCATAAATGGACAGATGTGAGCAGTGATTATCCAGAAGGGGTAAGCAGAGTTTCTCTGAGCAGCACAAAGCATGCTCTATAAAATGCTTCAGGAAATTAACAAAGTGTGGTTCTTTCATCCATTCTGTGGGACTTGCCCCTCCTTTGAAGCTTGGTGGGCCATTGTTGATGGAATGAGGGTTGCTGTTGCCTGTGGCTGAGTGAGCGGCCAAGGGTGACCAGGGTAGCTCTTTCCCCAGATGTCACTCCAGATATCTCCTGCTCCCAAGGAATATCTGCTTAAAGGAAAATTCCGGTTTTTAACACTTTTAGCTGCTTTTCCGTAGTGTCCAGGATGCAATCTAATGATCGACACCAAAATTTTGACGATTGGTCCTGTCTC
>NW_015151260.1:148849-151583 GCF_000732505.1 Cyprinodon variegatus | reverse complement strand
TCCTGGACAGAAGAGAAACATCTTCAAACGTCCAGTGGATTGTTTTTAACTTTTTTGGAAGACTCTGACCTGGATGACTGAGAATCTTCACCAACATGATAAACTACTAATAATATCTGCTCAGAGTTTCTCTCATCTGTGGAACGTCAATAAATCTGTAGATCAGTGGCATCCAGATTCAGTCCATAGGGTTGCTATCTGCCATGATGGATGAAAAACAGCAACAGCGGATTTAAAAGCTATGCTGAGCTAAAAGGAAGAAGGAACTAAAAGCTTCCTGGAAATGGAAGGAAACATATAAGTACTCCCACAAAAAAAATGATAGATACTCGAAAGATGTACTTAAGTAGAGTAATGAAGTAAATGTACTTTGTTATTTTTCATCACTGGATACGAGCAACCGAGTTTTGCAACAATTAGTTCCTGTTGAGCCTTTAAAATCTGTATTTTGTGAATTTTCTTTCTGTTTTCCTGCAGCTGGACTGGAGAAGCTGCAGTAGAGATGTAGTCCCCTAAAGGAGCGAGCTTACAGTGACCCTTCACCTCTGGCCCGTTATAGCCAACGCTCTGCTGCTCTCCTCCTTGGCTCCAGAGCGGAGCATGGATCTGCTCCTCCTGCAGGTTTCCTCCTCAGATCCTCCCCCGGTCATGTAGGAGCTCCAGAACACCTCCTCACTGCATGTTGAAGCAACAGGAGTGGAGCTGGTCCCCCTCCATGCCATGATGTCAGAGGAGCCACGGTAGCTGAAAGTGGTGATTATGTTTATGCACCATTAGAGGAATGTGTTCTCACAGTTGCCTCAGTGTGAACTAAAGCCTCGGAGTCGGACAGGCAGAGAAGAAGCAGCATTTGGCCGCTGGGGAGCATCATGGATTTTAGGGTTTTGCTCAGAGTCCCAGAGCTACCATGACCTTCAGGCCTCTTTGGGATCCAGATCGCTGCTCTCCAAGCCACAGGCCATCACTCTGGGCCAGACCTGTTAGAACCCCCCCGGGGATTCTGGGTTTTCGCTGTGGTTGGTGGGGCTAAGAGGAGAACTGCCCCTTTGCTTCATCGGCCTAAACAGGCTGTAGATGCGGGGAGTCGGCAGTCTTCCTCTCTGTTTTTCTTCCTTCTGTTATTAATCCGGTGGTGTCTGCGGCTCCTCCAAGGTTAAACTTGTCCTTCTGGTAATGGAAACCCAAAGGATCTTCCCTGGAAAGCCGCCCAGAGCTCTCTGTGCTGTTATCCTTAAGATAACATAGCTGGGCTGCTGGCCTCTTTCCAGCATCAACTCTGCCCCCATCACAGCCTTCTGAGATTCGTCACATGAACCTAAAACATCCTTGCTGTCCTCCTGACCAAATAAACATTTCCTACTTATTCTTTGCATCTCATTACAGCTGGTTAACACTATCCACCCTCCCTCCTCTGCCTGGCAGCCTGAGCCAAACAGAAAAGTGTTTGTTTGCTTTAACAGAAGAGGCTCAGATGACGGATCCTTCTTCAGTTTTTCTCATCTCAACTGATGCGCGCCTTAAACGTGTCACAGTGGGGTTTTTTCCCACTTAGGGCTCATGTTAGACCACTTTAAAAGACACTGCTCTCTTAGAGTTTCGAAAATCAATTAAAAAGAAACCAAAATTATAAATATTTAATGATACCAAAACGATGTCATGTCTTTTTTGCTAATATGGTATTAATAATAGATTCTCCAGTGCTGAATAATAGCCTGACAGATTTGCTTTTATAAGTGCAGCATGATGGCTGTGGCCATAAGGTTTCACTTGGTAACTGAGTATTAAAATTGGTTTTGGGTATACAAAACAACAAACAGACAAAAAAACTAATATAACGGACACAGAGATGGAGAGGGAGGTGCAAAAGGGAGAAGGGATAAGAACTGAGGAGGAGAGAGAAAAAAAACACAGAAAATACAGAAAAGATCCCAGAAGTCTGCTTCTGCACCTGCATGAAATGAGAAGAAAATAAAACACAATAAGGCATAAATGCATTAAATAGATATATAAAGATCAAAAGAAGAACCTTGAAGATTCATATAACTGTCTTTGTGTGGTGTGAATTTATATATTTAATGTCCATCCAGGTTGGACGCCACATTAATGTTGTGAATTACTGTTAGATTCTATTCCCAGCCAGCTGGGAGTTTATATTTCTGATACTTTAAGATGTTTATTGCCCTCCCCGGTAGGGGTGGTAAATATCTTATTTAATCAGATATTATTTCGGCTGTTATATACTGTTTATGACACACAGCCCTACTAGCTGTGAGTTAGAACAACAGATGAAGGAGTGATTCGAGCTCTAATCAAACTGTTAATTCTGCACATACATGGAATAAATTCACCACAACTTCTGTTCAAAATATAAGAATTTATTAACAAAAATCTTACAGCTCCAAGTCAAACATATTTCAGTTTAAAACTCTCAACTAAAACTAGTGAAACTCAACTAACTACTATGTACAAAGAGGAAGGGAAACATGGTTGAAAACCATATTACAGTTTAAGATGGATTTTGTGTTTGAAACCAAAGTTTATTTGGAATAATTTAGGATGTGATCAAATTAGCTTTTCACTAATTTAGAGAAATTAGAATGTTTTCAGACCAATTCACAATGCAAATCCATGAGGTGAATAAAACATTATTAATGTGTTATTGAATGATTTGCTTAATCAGGAACCAATAACCTTTAGTTAAATGATTCTTCACCCTCTTTGAAATAGCTAGCAG
>NW_015151260.1:143095-145174 GCF_000732505.1 Cyprinodon variegatus | reverse complement strand
ATACTTTTAAAAACGAGTATTGTATCCGGATACAACATTTCAGTATCGATACTTTTTTGAGTTTCGATACTTTTGACAACCCTACCTGTTAGCCTTGTCTTTACTCATCAGTAAACACATGACATTATTAAAATCATCAAAAGACATATTGTCTATTCTGTCCCTAATTGAGCCAGACCTGCAAACCTTTTGTCCATTTGGAAAGTTGAGTTTCATCCAGCAGCAGGCTCGCAGCAAACAACGGTTTTCTTCTCCCATGCGGGATCTTCAGGAGACGTTCTCCTCCAGTCTGACTCTGTAAGTTCTAAAACTCATTAAAAATGTGTTGCCAAAAAGTCTGTTTTGCAGCAGTTTGGTTCTGAAAAATCAACCATGATCAATTATCGTTGGTCATTCTGGAGATCTGGGTCTTTTGTCTTGATCTCTGTGGCGGTTGCCTCTTCCGTTGTGGGTCCTCGGGCAGCTTCATGGGAAAGACAGGATGAAATCCTGTGTGTTGTGGTCTTTAATGTTCTCAACACAGAGGGGGGGTGGTAAGTCACACCTCTGTGGGAGTTCCTGTGGAGGCAGTTGGCTGAGGGGGGGTGGGGGGCAGCTGTTTATAAGTCAAAACTGTATCCTCTTCTCCGCTCATCATGTCAAGATGAAACATGGACTCTGGTTCCCAATGTCCAAAACCACGATCATGGCACGACAGTGTATATGTGGTTTCTGGCTCTGGACCCCCAGGCGCTCGCCAACCAGCTACAAGCAGAACTCCTGACTGCAGGGTGTAGGTCACTGAACCCTGACAGCAGCCGGCTGGGCGAGTGTTCCCGGGATCCAAGCAGCACAGTCTGAAAGTCATTTAATGAAATGTTCCATATATGGATGCAAACTAATGAAACCTTAACATCAAATGTCATAAATTATTCTTTGAACATGTAGAGTGGAAGTAGGTGAAAATTCTCCATTTATTTTTTTCATTTTCCAAGATGTCATATATCCCCTAGTTTCACTAAGTAGGTTCTGAATCCTACTTAGGAAGCAGCAATAATTGGAAAATAATGACCCTCTTGTGCACCCCCCACCCCCCACCACCAACACTTCCAGTGGTCCATTAGTGGTTGACTTCTAAGCAGTTTGATGAATAAATGGGAAAGCGTATTTGATGACAGAGGGTTAGGGTGAGGAAGGAAGGTGTTTTTCAGCTGCTGACTTTTATTCTGATTTTTCTCAATGAATTAAATTTTTAACGTCTAACAAAGGAAAGAAGAAAAGGAAGCTGATTATTTGAACCCTTTTCTTCTTATCTGGACGAATGGCGGCTTTAAATATGAGGTATGTTTCCCGGCTTTATCTCTGATATGCAGCCTTAATGTGTTTTAAATGAGGAGACCTGAGGCTGCACCATTGCACATACGCTTATAAAAAGGAGACTTTATTTCCCTCTAAACATTATAACTAATATTATTTATTGTATTTATTAATTTTCATTTAGACAACTAAAGATAAAACACTATCAACAGTATTTTAATAACAACAAAGTGAGATTAGGTTACTTTCTGACTGGCACACTCAGAGCACCTTGCCAGGTACTCTGTCTAGGTGGGCGGGTTTATTGTGCTTAGCTTCAAAGAAGCCGCGTCTTATAGAGAGTGGAGAGGAGCTGCTGTAGGTCCACTCAGTCCAGTGGCCGACCGAGTGGACTACACCAGCTCCACTCCACTCCACTCCACTCCACTCCATTCAACTCCAGCCCACATATTCCGAGGTTATTTAAAGGGGAACGGTGTTACAGGCTTGCGTTAAAGTGAAACACACTGCTGCAGCTTGGTCGAGGCGCGCAGCTCCAAGCTAAATAATAACATCACTCCTATTTTTTTTTTAAGTTTGGATGCTGCTTTTGTTTCATTACAATACTTAAAGGGGAATTTTTTACATTGGGCTCTTGATTTTACGTTATTACCAGTGTTGGGCACGTTACTTTTAAAAAGTAATTAATTATAGTTACTAGTTACTTATCCCAAAAAGTAACTGAGTTAGTAACTGAGTTGCTCCACAATAAAAGTAACTAGTTACTAGTAAAAGTAACTATTG
>NW_015151260.1:108488-141948 GCF_000732505.1 Cyprinodon variegatus | reverse complement strand
CGTCATGCGCCGGACTGCGGTTGTGACAGGCAGCCCAGGTCACAGGCGGCTACGCTCTACCCCATATATTCATTCTAGCTAATCTAAATCGTTCAATTCCATTTCGAGAGCGAGATCATCTGAGGTAGTAGCACTAGACATCTTCCAGGCATGTGAGTAAAACTAGCAGTAGTTCAGTGGACAGGATGGAGGAATGGTAGCCGGCGCGCGCAGATGATGTCACACACGCACCGCTTTGTTTTAAAAGATATAAATATAAATAATATAACCGCAGATGTCTGGGGGACAGTGATTCACTTACATGTTCTGAATGCTGGCGTACCATAAAGAATAAATTATGAACAGTTTAGTTTGTGCCTTCTAACGGAATATCCTCAGATCCCCAACATGATGTAATAACTGAAAATCAAGGGCCCAATGTAAAAAAAACGTTGTTCACCTTTAAATACAGCTCAGAAAAGGCACTGGGGCTTATTTTAGCTTGAAAAGCAGCAGTTTCACTATCTTTTATAGATTTTTATTTTATCCTAAGTGTATAAATGTTGCATTTTGTTATATACACTGATTCTGAAAAAAAGTGGATAATACTCGATTCATAAATGTTTTGTGGCCATCAAAATGATTCAGTGTTATTCTATGGGTCAAATAGTAAAGCAAAGCAAAGTAAAAGCATTTGGTACATTTGGAGATTTTTGGAAACGCTGGTGACACCAAAAGGTCAAAGCCCCATAGCTCTGTAACTGTTGGAACTAGAGGTCTGAAATTTCAACATTTGTGGTTAACATGATGTAGAACAAATGTAATACAATGAGAAACGCCTTTTCTCAAGCATGTCTTTATTACTGCTGTTCAAAAAAGACCTATTATTTATGAGCGTTTTCAGTCTTGTTTGAATTGATGCAGCTTGGTCTGCGTTCTACTCACCCGTTCCTCAGTTATTTGCTCATCCATTTGGGTATGCAAAGTAGGTGAGAATTTAGACCAAACCGTCTTATTACTCAAGATTTAATTCAGACAAAAGAAAACAGTTTATTCATATAAGTTAGAAAATTATTTTTGTTCATCTGAAGCTGCTCATTAGAAAGCACAACTTCTTCTTTCATTAATATTTCATTTCTGCTTCATCTTCCTCGTCCCTGCAGCCTCCCTGCCAACAGCACCTTCATGCACAGAGACCCAAACCAAACGTCTTCATGCAGCTATGAAGATGACTTCTCTCGGGGGGAAGTCTACGTCATGATTTCCATCCTGGGAATTATCTTAAACTCATTTGTGCTGATCGTTCTCTGCCTCCACAAGAAGCCCTGCAGTGTCCCAGAGATCTACCTGAGCAACCTGGCTGCAGCCGACCTGGTTCTGATGTTCTGCATTCTCCTCTGGGCTGTTCTTATTTTCCGTGACTATGACTGGGATTTTGGCTCTTTCATGTGTAAAGTGTACCGTCAGACTTATAGGATAAACTATACCTGCAGTGTTTACCTGCTGGTCATGGTTAGCATCGATCGTTATCTTGCTGTGGTGCACCCACTGTCCTGTATGAATATCCGAGAACCCCTGTATGCTAAACTGGGCTGTGCTCTGGTTTGGTCTCTGGGCTTCTTCCAAAACATTTCCTACTTCATCTACAGTGAAACCAAAACAGTAAAAAATAATATTACCACTTGTTCATTTAGTTTTCCAGTTGATACCATGCTCAGAGTTCGGTTAATGTCTGTGGTGTTAACCTTCATCATCCCCATCATCATCATCTCCTTTTGCACCGTCATGATTTTAAAGACTCTCAGACGCAGGTTATCCAACAGCCTCCAGCAAACAGACCATAAAGCCACCACCTTGGTCCTGGCCTGCCTCCTGGCCTTCCTGATCTGCTGGGGTCCCTACCAACTGATGGAGATTCTGAGGTGGTTACATGGGGTCAAAGTCCTGACAGGGTGCAGGATCCTCACTGTCATCAGGGTTTGCCTGGATATCTTCTTCTACTTGGGCCTTCTCAACAGCATCATCAACCCTGTTCTTTACATCATTGTTGGAAATAACTTCAGGATGAAGATCAGGGAGCTGTGCAAGGGGAGAGAAGAAGAGAGCACCTCAGGGTTTAATGAAATGACTGAAGCCACCTGAGGGCATAATGTTGATCAGAAATCCTTATGCTCAGTTCACACCGAAAGTGTTCTGGGTGTCAAAATACTTAAACGCAGAAATCTGTACTCTGGATCAAACTGTGGTCCAGTTGCTTTGCTGCTCAGCGCTCTTGTTTTTTAATTTGCTCTGTTCTGTAGCTTCAAGCTAAAGAGCCGCTCGGCTTTATTTACTTTTTTAGTTGGAAAAATCGTTTTAACCTGTTTTTAAGTGAGAAATTCCACCTCCACACATCCTCTGTTCCTCTGTTTATCAGGATTATAATCCCACTATAATCTGCAGTTCTTGTTGGGAGCTCCAGACCTCCAGCATACCGCCGGGAGGCAGCGCTTGGAATCCCAGCTGAAAGCTCTCTGCTGCGGCCAGCCTGTGGAGGATTTCCTGCTGCCGCTGTTCTGTCAGACCAGCATGCCTATAGTCAATACGCAGATTTACATTTATCCCTTTAGTTTTGCACGAAAAATAGACTTTAAACTACTTCAACGGGTGTGTATGACTTTAGTCATACAAAAAACAATTTAAGGTCAGATCGCCATACGCTTCAAAAAACATCAAAAAGTGGGGCAGGTGGCGCAGTGGTTAGCGCGCAACACCCATGTATAGAGGCATCTGAGGCTTTAGAAGCAGCAGCTGCTGGAGTTGGAGAAATGTAACTTTAGCTGCTGGACATCAACCAATGAGAGAAGCTGATCTGGGAGCTGGCAGGGAGACAGACACAGCACTGCTGATGCAGAGCGCTATGATCACTCCTCTGAAACAGTTTATTAACGCCTGAACTAACTTAAAATGTAGAAACCTGCTGGCAGAATATTTTCACTTTTATTATCCTGCTGCCTGCAGTTTGAAGCAGACCTGAAAAACGCTAACATCTACTTCCAGCCGCCACCAACAGTAGGGGAAAACCCCTAAGATGGGAGCGGGCCTGAGGCAGCTGCTGCTGGGGATTCCCAGTGACAGAGCACCGCCGGTATGTGGGGGTCTGAGCGGCTCCCACAGAGAAATAATCTTTGAAGGCAGGATGGTTATCTGGATGGACTGACTGCACTGACGATGTTTTTCCAGGTGGACCTTCTCCCTTCAAAATAGATTCAAACTACTTTTTACCCACTGATCACAGCAAATATAGCAAAGCCGCTCTCTGGCATTGAACACAGGAGCAGCAGAAGCATCTAGACACACTTTACTGGACGTCTGACCTTAATGTGGATCAGAGATGAAGAAGCAGAAGCTTCTTTGATGGTAAAACCTCATCCGGTCTGAACGTAGCATAAAGCCTGGTTTATGATGTGGATTCAGTGCAGATTATCTTCCAGGATGTAAATATTTACCCACCAGACTCTGATCTCTGAACCTTCTCCTACCTCTGGTAATTCTCCCGTTCAGCGTCAGTCAACCATTAATCCTTCAAGCTTGTTTTTCCTGTTTCACGTTAAAGTTTTGCCTCGACAGGCAGAAAGACAGATTGCTGGGTGGGGGACCTCATTACCTTTTCTATCAATAAACTCAACTTTAAAACTCATCAAAGCTAAAACACTTTACTACTTAGGCAGGGTCCCATAAAAAACTTTAGACATATAATGAGAACAACATATTTGTGGTAAACATGTAATGATACAGTAATAATAAATGGTGATTAAAAACAAGCCTGAGAGCTTCACTTGGACGTCTTCTCTGACATTGTCTGTCTGTCTGTCTGGACTCTTTGGACACTTTAAAAAAGAGGCTTTCCCTCCAGGAAGCTGTTAGTTAGTCTGAAGCTTTGATCATAATTATTCATGACTATACTGTGTGTATTTTGTATTGTACGTTGCTGTAAAGTGTCAGTTTCCCCATCTAAGATGCATCTTTTGACATGGCAGCTGTGTAAACATGAACAACAAAAATAAACTTTCACTTGAAGATAGTGACTCACACACAGAGTGATATATGTTTGCACTAATGAGCTATAAAGACACAGGGACACAAATAAAAAAGATTCATAATTAAACTTAAAGGCCAAATAAACAGACAATATTTGAACCGTTGATCACAACCGAATTCCTCTGGTCCTCAGGGTTTATCGGAAGACAAACACATCGACGTGTGAAAGTGGGAGGAAATTAAAGTGATGTAACAATGTAAACAGCTGTACGGAAGAGGATTAGGGCCACTAAAAAAAAAAAAAAAGTAAACTGATTTTTAAATTTTATTTCAGTTTAACATGGGAAAAAAGTCAGAATTATGAGATTAAAGTCAGAATTCTGACTTTTTTCTCAGAATTCTGAGAAATAAGTCCGAATTCTGGGATTAAAGTCAGAATTCTGAGAAAAAAGTCAGAATTCTGAGAAAAAAATCAGAATTCTGACATTAAAGTCAGAATTCTGACTTTTTTCCCATACTATACTGAAATAAAATAAAAAAAATCAGTTAACTTTTTTTTTTTCCAGTGGCCCTAATCCTCTTCCGTACAGCTGTGACCAGGGGAGGATTTAGGAAATTTAGGTCCCTGTGGAATGACAGGCATGGGGTCCTCTGAATGGAGAAGACAACACATAAAACAGACCATTCTACAGATAGAGAAATGTTAAGAGCTTTTTAATTTAAAATGAAAGGAATAGCGTCAAGTTCGAGGTTTTATACTCAAAAACGCTATTTCTGACATTTTGAATTGAAAAAGCTTCCTGGATGGGAAGCGAAACGTCTTCAATCTTGAAAACAAAGTCCAGTGGATTGTTTTTAACTCTTTTGGAATGATGCTGACCTGGATGACTGAAAACCTTCACCAGCACATCACACTAGCACAGTTCCTGGCCTCATATCAGCGGCCCATGACACTACAGCTCTGAAGGCAATTGTGCAAACAAAAATGGTGGCGCCCTTAGCATCCAGGAAGTTATGTTTGTTTATATCAGTGATATTTTGTTGTTTGCAGAATGTCAGGCGGAGAAGGCATCATTGGTATCGGTTGATGCCATTTATTGTTAATAAACTGAGAAGTTCATGTTGTGAACAAGTGAAGAGATCTGGGAATGCCAAAGCTGGACACGCAGGAAAACCTGCAAAATAAGTCAACTGACTGTAAATCGGAGATGAGGCGGTCTGCTCAGGCGCTCTCCATTATGAGAATCCACAGAGGAAGCATGCCGAGTCCTACTGATGAACTAGAACTAGATTCGGTTTCAGCTGTTTCTGGCACGGTCCGGTTCAGTTTGCGTTCCATTTGCACTCAACAGTTTTCTTGGTTACCTTGATCGGACCGTTTTCTCTGCACAGTTTTAAAAAGGTAGTGAAAATGGCATATTTGAAAACCTGAAAAAAAAAACCCTGGTGAGTTTAAATGACATTTTATCCCCGTTTTTCAGGCCCAAGCAGCTGGAGCTGCCAATAATTTGCTGATTTAATCTGATAATTTCTTAAGGTGTGATATTTTCACCATGGTTAGAAATATCCATCCAATTTTCTGACACGCTTGTCCCAAATGGGGTCACAGGGGTGCTGCTGCCTATCTTCAGCAGTCAATGGGCAAGAGGGGGGTTCCACCCTGGACAGGTCTCCAGTCCATTGCAGGACAACACAGAGACAAACAGGACAAACAACCATACTCATACCTGAGGGGACTGTAGAGAAGCCAATAAATTTTTGGGCAGTGGGAGGAAGCCAGAGTACCCAGAGAGAACCCACGCATGCTCAGGGAGAACATGCAAACTCCATGCAGAAAGACCTTGGGCTGGGAATTGAACCCAGAACCTTTTTGCTGCAAGGCAGCAGTGCTACCCACTGTGTCACTGATCAGCCAGGTTACAAATATTCCTAACAAAATTCAGTTTGGGCATCATGCTGACATTGACAGGAAATAAAATAGCTGCATAATTGACCAACTTTACCTCAAACATTAACATCCTTGTGATAATGGATTCACACCAAGACACTGGAAAAGCTTTAGAAGTGCACCGTTAAGTGGTTGGATGTTTAATATCTGCTCAGCCCTGATCTGTTCAGAGATGGTCCCCCCCCCCCCGACAGAAAATCCTGAATCAGCCAGATTAAGCTTTAGAGCTCGTTTTTCTTTACTATTCGTACATCTCTAATAAGTCATCATGATGCTGAAGGAAAAATGCAATCAGCAGCTCAAAGGTGGTTTGATATTTTTAATGGCAGCAATACTTTATTGTTAAGGTTCGGATTTGTTTGTCTTAAGTTGATTCATTGATTGAATTTATTGATCTCACAGTGGAGAAATTTACTCGTTACTCCAACTTAAATAGTCAACGAAGAAGAAGAAGGTGCATGGAGGTATATACAGTATATGCAGTGTGTCCACATATGACAGTACGACAGTATGAAGTACTCAACAGCAGTACTTGAGTAAAAGTACTGAACATGAATGAAGTTTTGATTTCAGAAGCGGTGGGGCACAAGTATTTTTAAATCTAACATATTTCATAGTTCAGCGTGTTTTTTAATAGTTCTTCTGTCTTTGTTTCCTCCATTTTCTCCTGCATCTCTGCTGATAAATCTATGGATGAATGACATAAGCAACTGGACCATTCAAAATCCATCTAAAATAAAAAAAAACACAGTTTCACTTTTATTATGAGCCTTCATTTATAAAATCTTTTTTTTTTATTAATATATATCAATTTATTTTATTATCACTACTTAAATAACACGTTGGAAGATATTTTCCTGACCCACATGCAGAATCAATCAGGAGACCAGTTAAAGTTTAGGATTTATTTACAAGGTTAAACAAAAAAACAAATCCCCTGTTCAGTTCCTGTGGAAGGAAGGCGTCAGTATTCGGGAGTAGAGAGGCACATCAACAAAGCTGATGTTAAAGCTGGTGTGGGAAACGACTGGAGGGAGGAAAGACCTACTTGGCCATTGTTTGAAAGAGCCTGAGGGGTTTGGATCCTGCGACGTTTGTCCTGGTTGAGGAGAGCGAGTTCCAAACAATGCTGTTTCTTTGGTGATCAACATACTGGATGGGAGGCAGGCAGATGAGGGAGACAGAGGAAGCCACAAAGCAGCAACCAGCAGCATAAAAGTAATCCCTCCTTTCACTGGACAGTGGAGAGCATCTAAAAACCTGAAACACAGGAAACATAAGACTGACATGAAAGCTAAAAATCACTGGAAAAACTACAGGAGCTGGAGAACTGGCTGAGATACAATCATAGACAATCATCTGGTGAAGAGCGATGATCCTTTGAAACACCAGTCAGTCTGATGGTAAGATGGCCACCAGGTGAGCAGCAACTAGAACTGACAGAACTCTGCAGCAGAGATCTTTTCTCAAAACAGGAACTCTCACTCTCATACCAAAAAAACCCAAACACACCAGAATCTTAACACTAAAATAAAACAAACACTACAATACTTTAAAAGGTTTAAAAAATGTACAATAGTGTAACATTGTTTTTGGACAGTAAAAAGTGCAGGGGACATGTATTCACTTTTGAAAATACTTAGGTATTCAAAAGTAAATGCATTCAAGTATTTAACAATATAAATGAAAGTTTCAAACATCAGAACATTTCTGTCTAATTTTTTAATGAGTAATTTAAAAGAAGCTGTAACTTTCAGAAACCTCCTGATGTATTGATGCATAGAACTGCCTGCTATAGATTCTACACCACCTGGAAAGAACTTTCGCATAAAAATACCACAAAAAATAAGGAAAGATATTTTGAATAATAAAGGTTGAATCTATTAGAAACTAGAACTCTGCTTTTAGACTAATCCTACTGAACAACTTGGCATCATGGCTACAGCTAAAGCTTTAATAAAAGGATAAACTACTAATAATATCTGCTCTGAATTTCTCTCATTTGTGGAACGTCATTAAATCTGTAGATCAGTGACGTCTAGATTCAGTCCATAGGGCTGCTATCCGCCATGATGGATGAAAAACAGCAACAGAGGATTAAAGAGCTACGCTGAGCTAAAAGGAAGAAGGAACTAACAGCTTCCTGGAGGGAAAGTTAAAAGTACCCCAACCACCCCAACAAAAAAAACAAAAAAACGACTAAAGTAAAGATACTCAAAAAAAGTATTTAAGTACAGTAATCAAGTAAATGTACTGTTACTTTCCACCACTGGATGCCATGTTATATTATTTCATTTCTACTTGAAAAACGTCTAATTTCCCAAGAGAAAAGGCATTCCCCTGAAGGCACCATCTGCTTGGTTGTTTTCTAACCAGTCAAGCCTCTAGTGCTTTCTGTATCTTTAAATTAGTTCCTGGATCTTGGATGAAGGGATTTCTGACTATTCTTCGCAAAACACAGTTAAGTTTGATGGTGGCCGAGCACGGACAGCCTGCTTCACATCATCCCACAGATGTTCAATGATCTTCAGGTCTGGAGATGGGACGGCCAAGACACGCTGCATGAATGCCTGAGTAGATGTGGAGCGGTGTTCAGAATCATTGTCTTGCTGAAATATCCTAACCCTAATCCAGTCAAGGTGAGTAATGCAAGATGCATGTAAAGAGTTGTTACAATAGTAACAGTCAGGAATGCAGGTGAACATTACAGTCTTGTAAAAAAAACAGAATAGCAAAATGGTGGTAGGTGTGAGGAGGGAGAGTAGAGTCCATCCGTGAGGGTTAGAGTTCAGTAAAGAGACAGCTCTGGAGAAAAAGCTGTTCTTTAGTCTGCTGGTTCTGGTCAACGAAACGCCTGCCGGAGGGCAGGAGAGAAAACAGTCTGTTGGCTGGGTGGGATGAGTCCTTAAAAATGCTGCTGGCTCGATGTAGGCAGCGTTTCTTCTGCTCAATAGTGGGTAGTGAAGTTCCAGTGATGTGCTGGGCGCCTTTCACCACCCGCTGCAGTGCCTTGCGCTCTGCAACAGAACAGCTTCCGTACCACACTGATGCACAGTTGGTTAGGATGCTTTCTATTGCACAGCGATAGAAGTTCACCAGGATAGTTGAGGGGAGCTTATTCTTCCTCAGTGTTCTTAGGAAGAAGAGGCGCTGGTGAGCCTTCTTGACCAGGCAGGAGGTGTTGGTTGACCAGGACATGTCCGCTGAGATGTGGGTCCCCAGAAACTTGAAACTGGAGACACGTTCAAAGGCTATTCCATTGATGTTCACAGGCTTGCAGTCGTGGGTGAAGAGGGAGTAGAGAAACGGGCTTAGTACACAGCCCTGTGGTACACCAGTGTTGAGTGTGATGGACGTGGAGCAGTTGGAGCCTGATCGGACATTCTGGGGTCTGTTGGTCAGAAAGTCAAGAATCCAGTTGCACATGGAGGTGTTGATGCCCAGGTCTCGAAGTTTGGCTTATAACTTTGCCAGAATGACAGTGTTGAATGCTGAGGTAAAGTCAACAAACAGCATGCGTGCATAAGTGTTCTTATAGTCCAGATGTGTGAGCACAGTGTGCAGTGCCATGGAAACTGCGTCCTCTCTATTGCTGCGGTATGCAAACTGGTGTGAGTCCAATGTGGATGGTACCAAGTCTTTCAGGTGTGCCAGGACCAGCCGCTCAAAGCACTTCATTATGATTGGTGTGAGTGCTACAGGGTGGTAGTTTTCAAGGCATGTTGGGCTGGAGTGTTTTGGAACTGGCACAATGGAAGTGCATTTGAAGCATGTTGGTACAGCTGCTTGGGCAAAAGACAGGTTGAAAATGTCTGTAAAAACCCCAGCGAGCTGCTCCGTACATGCCCTGAGTACACGTCGAGGGATGTTATCTGGTCCAGCTGCCTTGTGCGTGCTGATCCTGCTCAGTGCATTGCAGACATCTGTGGAGGAGAGTGTGATTGCCAAGTGGTCGGCTGAGGATTTTTGCTTGGTGGCAGTTTCACTGTTGTGTCTTTTAAAGCGAGCATAAAAATCATTCAGCTCGTTCAGGAAATTGACATCAGTGGCTGCAGAGGTGGGATGAGTGGGTTTATAGTCACTGATGGCATTAATGCGTTGAGGGTCAGCGTTGGAAAAATGTCCCTCTATCTTAAGCTTGTAGCAGTACTTGGCCTCTTTGATGCCCATTTTCAGATTTACTCTAGCTGTGCTACAGGCTTGTTCATCTCCTGATCTGAAGGCAGTGTTGCGTGTCTTCAATAGGAGTCGCACCTTCCTGTTCATCCATGGCTTCTGATTTGTGTATGTGGTGATCTGCTTCTGGGTTGTAACATTATCAATAGTGGTAATAATATAATCCAGTACAGAGGAGGCGTAACAGTCAATGTCCGTATGAGAGCCACTGGTGGCTTGAGAAGCAAACATACTCCAGTCTGTGTGTAGAAACATTTCCTGAAGTGTTGAATTTGCTCCCGCAGGCCACACCTTGATGGTCTTCACTGATGGCTTCACACGATTGATGAGAGGTGCATATTTGGGGGCGGGGAACAAAGAAAGGTGATCCAACTGTCCAAGGTGGGGGAGGGGTGTCGCTACGTAGGCTCCAGCCATGTTTGTGTAAACATGGTCTAAAGTTTGCGACAATAAACGCAGCTTCTGGGTGAATGGTCTGTTGTTTACTGATTGCTGCGTGAAGTTCTTTCATAGCAGACGTAGCATCAGTGTCCGGGGGAATGTAGGATGCAGTAATACTAGTGAAAGTGAACTCCCGTGACAGATAGAACGGTCTACATTTAACTATCAGAAACTCCAGGTTAGCTAGGCAATGTCTCTCAACAATAGCAGAGTTTTTGCACCAAGCTTTGTTAATGTAAATGCACAGTCCTCCACCTCTGGTCTTACCAGAGCCATCTGATGTTCTATCCGCCCGGAATATATGGCGTCTCGCTAGCTCAGTAGTGTTGTCTGGTATTCCACTGTTTCACCATGTTTCCGTGAAGATTAGGACATTACAGTTCAAAAGTCTCTTGCTGTATGTAATGATGAGTTGGATCTCCTCCATTTTGTTCAGCTGCGACAGCACATTGGCAAGGAAAATGCTGGGTAAAGAGAGCCGGTGTGGTGTTAGCTTTAGCTTAGCTCTTAATCCTCCGCGCTTCCCTCGCCTTTGTTTACCATCTCCGCAGCGCCTGGGAGCACTTCCACCCGGCCAAGCTGAGTGCGAAAACTCGGGTGTTCTGGCTATCTCAGGAAGGAGTTGGAGGTTTTCCACAAGACTGTCAGAAATTTGTAAAACAATATCCAAAAGCTCATAACGGGTGTACAATGTAAGGGCACAACTGTTCTGCAGGCACAGACCCGAAATGAGCAAGAAAATCACTGCAAAATTGCAGAATCTTGAGAGACAGTGAGCCTCACGAGATTCAAACAGGAGAACATCTTCCAACTGGCCAACTTAAATAATTTCCTCCTGATTGGACACACCTGGCTATGAAGTTCAAATCTTAATGAAGTTACCAAACCAACTTTGTGTTTTAGTAAGTCATTGAAAAGTAGCCAAGGGTATTCAGATCAATATAATGATTTTGGTGCCCACATTTTTACACCTGTCAAGTTTTGTTTTAATGCAAATTGCAGATTTTCTGTTACTCCAATAACCCTCAGATCTGCGTTGCCTACATCCCAGAAACCAAAGCAGCTTCTGGCAGCTTTTTAACGTGTTTCACTGATGCTTCTAAAGTTCTGCTTCTTTTTCTGTCTTTGTTTTTCAAGCTCTACAAACTAACCATTATTCTCTGTTTGTCTGCTTCTATGCAGCTTCTCTGTTGGTTTCCAGCTTATCTATATCAACAGTATGTAGCTGTTGTTTTTTCCAGGTTTCCAAACATTTCCAGGACAAACTGAGCCTTTTATTGAAGCCTGTTTAGGAACAGACGGGGTTAACCTTAAGCACGTGTACTTTTTGTTTTGCATCTTTCACTTTGCATTCAGCCTGATTCCTTGAATGATAGAGGTGCCGTCACGCCACAGTCCATGTTTATGCTGATTCTCCTCATTTCTCACCATTCGCTCTTTGTTCTTTGCACTCAGTTTGTTTGAACTCATTTCCAGAGAATCCTTCCCTGTTGACTCAGTGATGTGAAACTAGTTCTGATCCTCCCTGGTTGCTCTCATCTGCTCGTCATATTCCACTTTTTAACCATTGAAACTAAATGCTCAAAAAGTAAAAAATCAATCCACTGGACTTTGTTTCCAAGTTTGAAGACATTTCTCCTTCCATCCAGGAAGCTTTTTCAATTCAAAATGTCAGAAATAGGGAGGGGGTGGGGGGTCATATGGCTTCTTTGTTAGCCTGCAATGCCCCATACCTGTCTATGTCTCTGAAAGGGGGGTCGTTTAAGGGAATAATGGGCCTGGCTGAAAAGGCAAGTGCTCTAGCGCACCTATCCTCTCTGTCCAAAATGTAAACATTGTGAACAAAAGAATGTCCTCTGTCCATTCTTTGGAGGACCAGAATGTTCACATTTTGGACAAAGAAGACAGGTGGTTTAAGAGGAGCGTGAAGGAAGCCATCTATGTTAAGAAAGAAAAACCAACCTTAAACTGGGGGGGGGGATGCAGGTTTCAGCTTTCAGAAACCTTCAATGTAGCGATAGAGTTGATTCCTTCCCGCTATAATCGCAGCCCAAACCCCTTTACAGGGGAACAGAAGACCTCACCTATTCAGCAAGGACAACAATTCCCTTCAACAACCACCCTTTCAGAGACATAGACAGGTATGGGGAATTGCAGGCTAATACAGAAGCCAAGCGACCCCCATTCCAAAGGGTTGGATCCGTTCATCTGCTTTTTATTTGCATGTTTTCTGAACTAAAACAATTAAGGCTTTGTTGCGCTGCTGTATAAAACCTGCAACTCAATGCTATTTCAGACATTTTGAATTGAAAAAGCTTCCTGGATGAAAGAGAAACGTCTTCAAACTTGGAAACAAAGTCCAGTGGGTTGAACAGAGGAAAAGACAGCATATCAGTGTTTTTCAGCCGGGAATATCTCCCATCATTTGCATGCACTGATAGTTCAGGTTCATGCAAATGCTAACCCTTCTACTGGAGAGGCTGTGGTGCAGTTTCTACACAGTGCTGCTTTTATTTTCCACTTTAAACCAAAAAGTTTAATTAAATTGAAGCATACATACAAAAGGTAACTGTCAACCAGCTCTACAGGCGGCCCCGTCCAGGAAACACACAGCCAGGCAGACAAGCTCCGAACCAGCTCCCATGTCAGAGGATGAAGAGAGCACATCCAGTTAGTCACAGTTAGAGAAACAGGACTACACTGCAAAACAGGCCAAGCTCCAACATCTAGAAACAAAGGTGTTGATGGCAGCAGCACAGCTGATATTTCTCTCCAGGATGGAGTCACAGCCAAACAGGAACAGACCAGATGAAGCTACTATGAGAAAAAGCAGAGAGAGCAGAATTTTAGGGTTTGAACTAACAGATTCTGCAGAGTGGGAGAATAGAGATAGAATGAAGCAGAATGATGAAAAAGGGGTCCCTATGTCCTCCAGCAGTCTAAGCCTATAGCAGCATAACTATAGAGATAGCTCAGGATAACCTGAGCCACTCTAACTATAAGCTTTATCAAAAAGGAAAGTTTTAAGTCTAGTCTTAAAAGTAGACAGGGTGTCTGCCTCACGGACTAAAACTGGTAGTTGGTTCCACAGGAGAGGAGCCTGATAACTAAAAGATCTGCCTCCCATTCTACCTTTAGAAATTCTAGGAACCACCAGTAAAACTGCAGATCGAGAGCGAAGTATCTAAGCCTTAGTTAAATAAATTAATGAATTTATGTTTTAAAAACATAAATAATAAAACATTCCAATGCTTCCAATAATAGCCGAGAAGTTGCAACATAATCATTGAGCCGTTTTCTGAGGTTAAACTAAATAATTTCACTAGAATTATTTAAAAATGAACATGAAATCATTGTCATGTCATTGTATGATGTGTTTATGTTTAGATCTGATGACCTCGGATGCTATTTTTAACGCATCCAGTCTGATTTGCATCAGACTTTTCCAGCAGCAGAAAGTTTTCCAGCCAGAGTCTCATTCAGGATCCGACTCTCTGGTGTCGGGATGAACTCCACGCTCAACCAGACCGACTCCTGCAGCATCAACTCTTGGGTGGAGCAGCAGATTTATCCAACCCTCTACTCCTTATTCTTTATCGTGGGCTTTCCAGCCAACTGCTTGTCTCTGTTGATAGCCTGGAAGCTGATGCTTAAGGGGAACAACATGGCCGTCTACCTGGTCAGCCTGTCCGTCTCAGACCTGCTCTACACCGTTACGCTGCCTGTCTGGATTGGACTGGCCCTGCAGTGGAGCATATCCGACGCCGTCTGCAGCGGGATGTATTTAATCATGTACAACAGTTTCTACGTTGGCTCCGGCCTGCTCTGCTGCATCTCTGTGGACCGCTACCTCGCAGTGGTCTACCCGCTCCACTTTCACTGGGTCCATGAGGTAAAGGCTGCAGCAGCCTTCAGCAGCCTTGTTTGGATTGTGGAAATTTTGGTCCACCTTCCCCTGCTTCACCACGTGGGGGAGCTGGAATCCTTCGACGTCCTGTGCAACCAGGATGTGCCGATGACTTACAGGTATGCCCATGTTGCTCTGGTTCGGGTTGTTCTGGGTTTCCTGTTTCCTGTGGTCCTCATGACCGTCTGCTACCTGTTGATTATGCGCTCCCTCAGACAGAGCGCCTCCATCCTGGAAGAGGAGCGCAGAAAAGTTGGACTCCTGCTGCTGTTCCTGCTGCTCACCTACATACTTTCCTTCATGCCCTACCAGATGGTCATGTTCCTCCGGGTCGTCCTCGAGCAACGGAACTGCGACTGGGCCCAGAGGTTCAGAGACGCATACCTGGTCACGGTTGCCACGACGACCCTGAACAGCACTCTGGATCCAATTATCTACTGTTTGATTAACGAGAGTGCCAAGAGAGAAATTAGGAAGGTTGTGAAGGAAGGGAGGAACAGTTTTATCAGAAAGACGAAACGGATTCAATCACTTTCCTGATTTTTATTCTCCTTGGAACCAGAAACCAACCTTTGGGTTCGTGGAGGCTCCAGGTGTCTGCAGATCGGTGCCATTAGGAGACCGAAGTAATGTTGTTTTAAAAAAAACGAAATCATCTTTCACTGATCACATAGAAATCACCATGGTGATATTTTTAGACCACTGATGTCAGCTGAAGGCGGGAAATACAGAACAATTCAATTATACAGAAAAAAAAGATTTTTTTGTTTGGAAAATCTGTGAAACTGGAATTAATTTCTACTTTGAAATAAAATTATATTAAAATCACTCCATCTTCTACTTTACAGTGAGGCTGGTTTCTGGCTCCACCCTGCACAGGTTACAGGATAATATGAAAAGGTTGCAGTTCATTACTTTTAATGGTTTAATTATGATTCCAGTGGATTTCTTATTAACGGATGACAGATACCATACAAAATTAATTTGTAAAGCACTTTCAACACCAACATGCTATACACAACCATAAAAAAAAATCATAAAAGCAATTGATAAAGTGGGGTTTAAAAGTAGTAATAAAATAAAAAACAAAAATGAAATGATAAAAGAAACATAGTAAGACAGAGTCAACATCTCAGGTTGTGTTAAAAGCCAAGGAAAAGAAATGGGTTTAAAGAAGAGATTTAAATTTGGAAAGTGTGGAGGCGAGTCTAACGGCAGAGGAAGGTCATTCCAAAGCTGGAGCTCCTGTTACACCTTTTAGACCAGAGTACGCCTGAAAATCTGCCAAAAATGCTGGCATATGTTGGAGAAGTTATGGGTACGGTTTTTATAAGTTATGAGTACGCTGAAGTACGCTGAAACAGGTCGACATGCGGTGAGAAAGTTGAGAAATGTTGACTCTGCATCACAGGGATAACACCAAACTAAAATGCTGCAGATTCTCTGAACTTCCAGATCATCTATGTTAAGCGCTCCCACACTGTTTACATTTAATAACTGCTAAACTTTAAGGAATGGAAAAGTTCATTTACTGTCTGAAAAGCTGCACTAAACATATTTCGCTTTGGATCCACTCTGTGTACAAAACAACAATAAAAGTTGTCTAAGTCTACTTTGGATGACGGACGCTTTGGGCGGTATTCCCCTCTATCCAGCATCCACTTTGCAGACCTGCTGTCCCCCATTGGGGGACGAATCCTCCTCCAAGACAGCAGCTACAGATGCTGTATCCCTGCTGCTTCAGCTCCGGTATCTCAGCCCCATCCAGACCCTGAAAAGTTCAGATTCCTCCCCTCCAGCAGCAGTCGCTGCGTATCCATCCATCGCAGGGGTCGGTGGGCTAGAACCGCCATAATCGTGCTACTCGCATAGCTAGCAGCCCCTTTCATAGCATCGCTGCGCTCCTCATCTCACCTTTACGAAGCGATAACATGTAAATGAGGAGCTTCCCCTTCGGTGTTTAGAGCAACAGGACAGGCTGAGATGTTTCTGAATAAAGAGAGAAATTATACATAAAATCTTCCTTTCATTAGAACAAATACACGTGCTCTGATTTTTAAAACTTTGCTTTTCATGTAGTAAAATACCTGCAGCAGAGTCCTGCATGGGTCTGATTTATCATAACTATATCCGCCCGCACCCGTAGAGATCAGAACCAAGACCGACCCATTACCCGTAGAGATCAGAACCAAGACCNTTACCCGTAGAGATCAGAACCAAGACCGACCCATTACCCGTAGAGATCAGAACCAAGACCAGACCCATTACCCGTAGAGCTCAGAACCAAGACCCGACCCATTACCCGTAGAGATCAGAACCAAGACCCGACCCGTTACCCGTAGAGATCGGAACCAAGACCCGACCCGTTACCCGTTGAGTTCGGAACCAAGACCCGACCCGTTACCCCGACCCGTTACCCATAGAGATCGGAACCAAGACCCGACCCATTACCCGTAGAGTTCAGAACCAAGACCCGACCCGTTACCCGTAGAGATCGGAAACCAAGACCCGACCCGTTACCCGTAGAGATCGGAACCAAGACCCGACCCGTTACCCGTNCAAGACCCGACCCGTTACCCGTAGAGATCGGAAACCAAGACCCGACCCGTTACCCGTAGAGATCGGAACCAAGACCCGACCCGTTACCCGTAGAGTTCAGAACCAAGACCTGACCCGTTACCCTTAGAGATCAGAACCAAGACCCGACACGTTGCCAGCGATCTAAAACACGGCTTGTGCAGCACAGACCCGTAAATAATTAACGTTAAAAAACAGCCACAGCCATTTATGATACCAGAGGCAGAAAAGAACATTCCCTCAGGCTCACATCCAGAGGGCTGCTCACAGATGAACAGCTGTAAACTGGCCAAAGTAAGAAGGTTTGCTTGAATAAATCCTGTAATGATCGTGTGTTATAGTTCTGTTCAGGGCTTCATCTTGTTCCAGTTAATACTGTTCTTGTTACCCATAGAATTAGACTTAGACTTAGAAAGATTTATTTTGTCATTTTGTATACACGACTGTATACAAAAAGAAATTTCGGTAAAAACAGCTCTAGACAATTTCATTTTTTTTAAGCGCAGCCTTGAAAAACAGAATACAAACAACAAACTAAATAAAAACATTTAAAAAAAGAGAAAAAAAAGGAATATAAACAAATGACTGTATATTTATAGTTCCAAACATTAAATATATTCACTTGGATAGCCTGTTTCTATGCTTCTGCTGACTCCCACTCACGTGTGGTGGTGTCAGTCACATGGGCGGGACACCGCTGCTCCGTCAGACCAGCATACCTATAATTAATATATAATCATCAATGCCCAAGACGTTCGATTTCCATTTAGCCCTTTAGTTTTGTAAGAAAAATAGACTTTAATTTACCCCGATAGGAGTGTATCCCTTTGGTCATGTACAAAATAAACAATTAATGTTTAGATCGCCATACACTTCGAAAAACATCAAAAAGGTAGTAATTAAATAGTTTTTTGCACATGACTAAATGGGTAGATGCCCATTGAGGTAGTTTAAAGTCAATTTTTTTACAAAACTAAAGGGATAAATGGAGAAGCATCCCGCTGCAGCCTGCGGGAAGGCGGGGCATCAAGCCCCGCCCACATCAAAGACAGCCATATTGGAAATGCTGACGTAACAGGGGAGGGAAGCACATAGACATATATGAAGATATATATAAAGATATATGTAAAGATATGTTATCCCTCGAGCCCTGACGTCAATAGTCCGTCAATTTTAACAAAAATACGCCGCACAGCGCTGAGGCATCATTGTGTTCAGCTTGAATCAGCAGGTTTGAGTAGCAGGTCGACCGCCCCAATATGGTGGCCATAATTCCTGCGCCCTTCTACATGAGACTGGGTGAGGGTTAAATGGATAAATGAGTATTGACTGTGGGTATGCTGGTCTGACTGGGTAAGTCCATCTGACAGAACAGCAGCAGTGCACCAGGACTGGGAATGGGGGGTTCTGGGAGTTGTAGGCAGGAAGCTTAAGGAATGATTGATGGGAACCTGAGCCTCAGAAAAAAGCAACTCGTGTTTTCAGAATAAAAACCCAGTTTCACTGAACTTTATGTCGTCATCATTACAATAATGTTACCTGGACATTCTTGAATCTATTTATTTTGTAAGATGTAGAATTAATAAATACATAAATATAAATAGTTTTAAATAAAAAGTTTCATTAATGCTGTAACTCTATGATACCTGCATTTTGTTCATTTAAACCTGTGAAATAATAATCAGGGTTTTTCTTTCTACCTATAGATGTATGTTTTATACGGGGATCCGACCCGCTGCAGGACTCTGCACCAAGGTATTTATCTGACACAAGCTCAACATGCTAGTCTTCTGAGGACACAGTAGCAGGACACATAGCAGCTTCTCTCTTCTTTATTTTCTACAATAGCAGATGAAGTCATGCATATCTGATGCTAAATGTACGAATGTTTGTGTTCTGTGGACAAACTGCAGTCAACAGCTGTCTTGGGTTACAGCTTTATGACAATGAAGCAAAGACACATCAGATGGGTGCAGCAAACATCAAATTAAAGCAGCATATACACTATAGAGAACCATTACTGTTACACAAAGCCATCTCTTGGTAGATTGCTCCCATTATCTTAATATTAATCCATTATTTCAGGGAAAATAAAACATGTACTAATCGTGTTTAATTATTTAGCAGCGTTATAACTGGATTATTCTGGAAGCAATAAACACTGAGTGAGTTACGAAAAAAGGCTTTTTCTGAATCAAACCACATCCTGCAAAAATGAAGCAACAAATAAACAGGAGGTAAAAAAAAAACAACAATGATCTGCACTGGACTGGATCAGAACCGCACCCGTTATTCTGACTGGACTCTAATTCTGATTCTTAAAGAAAATCCTCTTTTTTCCTGCAATGATGGAGAATAAAAATTCCCCAGCCTCTTCAATATTAGCTTCTGTTTGTGCTGAATTAGAGGAACCAGATGATGTTCTTCCCCTGATTTCTGGAGGATTCTTCTAGAACTGTTGAGCAATCGTCTCACTGATCAACTGTTCAGCAGCTGATAAAGAAAGATATAAAACTGGAGTCAGGATATGAAAACATCTCACCACTTAACAAAACAAACAAAAACACTCACATATACAACCCTGTTAAACATGTCTGAGAGCGTGTTTATTATTTCTCCTCCTGAACGCTCTGTTTAGTTGCTGTTTGCATCGCTCATACAAACTTACTTTCCTAAAGAAGATTTTCCCACTATGTCAGACTCACCAGCGGTAAGTGAGAATGGGGACGAGCTCCTAGGACATAGGACAGCCTAATGTAAACACATAACCAGAATGATTTCTTAGGCTTCTTGTTGATGGTGGACGTCCTCTGGTGGTTGCACTGCCTGAAGATCTTCCCAACTTTCTCCCTGAAGCTCCAATCAGCTGGTTTTCCTTAGATTCGACCTCATTGTCTCAGGAAAGTGCAACAACTTGACATGTGTTGTGAATTTGTCCTATATAAATAAAATTATCTGAATAACTGTCTTGAGTATTTGGCTTTTTTAAAATAGTTTGAGACCATGATGGAAAACATGTGCTGATAATATCTGTTGGTTGCTGTTTAGAAAGTAATCAATCCGTGAAAATTATTTATAAACAGACACAAAACTCATATGGGTGAGTAGAACATGATGTAATAACGTAAAATCAAGGGCCCAATGTAAAAAAAAAACGGCGTTGCTCTTTAAGCATTTGTTATTTGATTGAGGAGGTAAAAGAGACATTTTGCCAATGAAACAAGACAAACTTCCAGTTAAAATAAGAAAACACAATTGCATTGTCTTATTTTAATTGCATGTTATCTAATTATCTTATTTTAAGAGTAGAAATGCTCATTCCATTGACAAACTATCTAATTTACCTACTCAAATTAAGGGTAAATAAACCTAATTTAGGAAATTTTTACTTATTTCTAGATATTTTTTCCAGTGCAAAATGGAGGGTCATTGGGTTCAGTTCTTCCAGCTGATTGGATCCCCGCCTCCCATGTTTTTAGCCAATCACAGCAGCAGTAACAGAATAAAAGTCTTACCAAATCTGCTCAGGAGAAATCAGCAAACGTCTTTCCATCCACTGTGGCAGAAATCACATCAGAAACAAATAGAGGCTTTTCCAGCTAAAACCAGAGCGGCCATCTTTGTTTTGCTTCAGCCTTTGGTTGACATGGTAACGTCAAACACGTCGCTGCATTTGATTGGTCTGAATCATTTCTGTATCAAGGCCAATGCAACTGCTGGCTTCTGCCAAGATGTATTTGAGTTTTTGATTCCACAGTCTGGAAACGATGGAAACTTGATATGAAGGTAAAAAAACAAACAAAAAAAACCAACATATTTTTCTTATNTCTTATAAAAATCTTGGCAAATTTTTACTGACCTTAAAACTTTATGCCACGACAAGGAGACTGTTAGCAAAGGTGTTAATTTCTGATCCAGTATGGAATCAGTTTATTCATTTCAGCTCAACTTTATTTATAGAGCCCTTTAAAAGAAGGTTTAAAATTAATAAAAGCAACACAACATTTAAAGAGTAAAACACATTAAATAAATCAAAACAATAAAAAAAAAACACTTTTAATGAAGCATATAAAGAAACGGTCTCATACTGTTATTTCTTTACACATTTATTCCACAAACTTCAGTTCTATTCGTTTCTAATGCTTTCCAATGGGAGCTGCTTTCTATAGATTATACTAATTCAACTTCATTTGTAGCATGGCGCTAATGGACGGAAATCAAATGAATAATGAAAGCAGTCAACAAAGTAGAAGGAGGAAAAATGTTTTTCTGTTAACACATCCTAACAGAACTTTATAATGGATCCGTGTTTCCTTTCTCTGCACGTTTGTAGATTCATATCTGTTAATTATAAAAAAAAACACCTCGGAAATACTTAAGATTCAAAAGATGTAAAACAATCAGTGACATCAGAAATATATGGATCGCAGTTGCCAATGGAGGGCACCGCCCCTCCAGCTCAATGACCTTATTAGGACATAAAAATAAAACAAATTAAAGTTTGATTATAAAATTAAGATATTTGGAAATATATTGATATATATATATGTATTTTGTATTTCCGGCCTAAGGCGCAAAAAGGTTGCTTTATTGACTCTGGTTAAAAGTTGTTAAAAGAAGTGAAATTCCTTAAAGAAAAATTAGCAAGAGAAGCTGGAGGTGAAACCATTTGGACCTGATCAGCCGAACATCAACATTAATCATCACTCCAAAGACAGATGGAGATGGTTCAATCGGTCCTTTTCCAGGACCTGGTTTAGCTCCAAGGCCAGGCTAACTACGTGCAGCGAGGCTAACTGCGTGCAGCGAGGCTAACAGCGTGCAGCGCGGCTAACTGCGTGCAGCGAGGCTAACAGCGTGCAGCGAGGCTAACTGCGTGCAGCGAGGCTAACAGCGTGCAGCGAGGCTAACTGCGTGCAGCAAGGCTAACTGCGTGCAGCGAGGCTAACAGCATGCAGCGAGGCTAACAGCATGCAGCGAGGCTAATTGCGTGCAGCGAGGCTAACTGCATGCAGTGAGGCTAACCGCATGCAGCGAGGCTAACTGCCTGCAGCGAAGCTAACTGCAGGGTTCACTGCTGAGGAAGACAGAGAGATTAGTGGAGGTCCAGGTGTTTTGCAGGTTGAGAGTGTTCAGGTCAGTACCTGTTCAAGACTGGAGCAGAGCTGCAGAGGGGGGGAACCTTGAGGGTCCAGACGTTGTCGGCAGGCTGAGGGCAGAGGCGGAGGCAGAGCTTACAGAGTGCAGGCAGATCATAGATTGAGTTTCCTTCCAGTAATCTTCTGAGAGCGGGCAGGCAGATACTTGACAGAGACAGCTCTCCAGAGTTCTACTGAGAACGAGCAGACAGATCACAGGCACAGAAACTCTCCAGAGTTTCAGGTATTCAGGCAGGATCAACCTGGGAAGCAGAGAGGAGATAACGGGATCAGGTTTGGTTCACAAAAGTCAGAGATCACAGACAGGCAGGTTGGCTCAGGCTTGCTAACCATTACTGGCAAACACTCTGGCACTGGAGTGAAGCCCTCCGCCTACTTAAGTACAGATCTCCTGATGAGCAGATGGGAGACAGGTGGTGTGGTCGGCTCAGGCTCCAGGAGATCTCGTACGCCCTTTGGTGGAGAAAGTGGACAAACCTCCAGATCCCAACAATGGAAAACCTAAGGATAAGAGAAGGAATAAGTAAGTAAGTAAGTAAGTAAACTTCATTTGTATAGCATAGCATTTGTATAGAATAACTAAAACAAGACCCCTAAATAAATTATGCCAAAAACGTTGAAGAAAAGAGATGATCAGGAAAAACAAAGAACACAAAAATTATCTAAATTTAGGCAACAGAGGACAAAAAAAAAAAAAAAAAACTGGAGAACCCCAGAAAAAAAAAAAAATTAAAAGAAACAAAAGATCCAGAATCACTGTGACATTGAAGTCGTCTTTAAATGACTTTGCTAGCTTTACATTAACTTCACTGTTTATGTGGCCGAAAATGAGGCTTGAATGAACTCTGGTTCACAGCTGAACACAGAAGTTAAAGGAAAAGTCCGGTCAGGAATAAACAATGGATCATTACACCTAAAACTAATACTGTTGGGATCTGGAGATCTGTCCACTTTTCTCCAGCAGAGGGTGTTCTAGGTCTCCTGGAGCTAAAGCTGACCACCACACCTGCGGCTCATGAGCTCATCAGGAGACCGGCATTTAAGGAGGGGCGGAGCTACAATCCGACGCCAGAGTGTTTGCCAGTTATGGTTAGCGAACCTGAGCAAACCTGCCTGTCTGTATCTCTGACTCCCTTGAAGCCTGAACCTGAACCTAATATGCTTTTTGTCCTCTCTGCTTCTCAGGAAGAACCTGCCTGGGAACCTGAAGACCTGGAAGGGTTTCTCAAACGTGAGACCAAGCTGTCTGTTCTAAGTAGAACCCCTGGAAATCCAACTCAGTCTGAAACCTGCCTGCCCGCTTTCAGCAAGAGCTGAGAGAGAAGCTCTGAACCTGCTCAGTAAGATTATTTGCTCTGCCCTGCCTCTGCCTAGCCCTCTGCCTGCCTTCAGCCTCTGGACCCTCCTGGTTCCCCCCTTCTACCGCTCTGCTCATCTCTGATCAGGTATAGACCTGCAAATACCCAACCTGCAAGTTCACTAAAAGACTGCTAACCAATCTGTCCCTCTCTGCAGTGAAAACCAGTCGTGACCAGACCCGGACCCAGTTATTCCCAGAAATCATAGTTCTTTATTGTGAATTGTCTTCAATAAACTTGTGAACTTTTTCCCTGCCTCTGAGTGTTCTGCATGTGGGTTAGATCCCTGAAAGCCAACATGACAAATACGTTCGCGATTTAATGACTTTAGCGTTAATCAGTTAAAAAAATAATTTTCCAGGAGTGGCCATTTTTGCCCAAAAATAGTTGCCCCTCCCTCCTGCCATCTTCCAGCAGTGACGTCACGGTGCGGTAAGCCTAGCGCCATTCTCCCCGCTTTACAAGCAAAATCAATGGGAACTACTAGACACATCTGCAATCAACAACAATTATTGAAGATTTTCAGAGGACTTCACCATTGAAATTCACCAGAGCTATAGTGAAACTGACAATGCCCACGTGCATGGCAGCTGGATGCTGGAATACATCGGGTAAAAGGGAAAAAGTGAAAAAAAAAAGAGTTATTTCACCTTTCTGATTCCTGATCCTCCACGGACGGGTTGGTCGTTGGATCGCCAACTTGAAGAGGGAGGATTTGCCATCGAACTTCAGGCCAGAGAAAAAACACGTAATATGTAGCCAACATTTGGAAGAAGAATGTTTTCAAGATGACTTGGATAATAGCGCGTTGTGACAAACACCAGGTACAGCACTGGGACTTGATCAACAGCCGATACCGCACCGTGACGTCACAAACCAGTAGGTGGCAGTAGTGTTCTTTGACAAACATGGATAACTCCAGTAAGGCACATTCACATGAAAATTACACTGAATTAAAAACTCTTATCATTTATTGAACAGGATGTAATCATTTAATATTTAAAGAACTTTCAGAAGTTTTAATTTTGAATATGAGGACTTCACCTTTGAAGTTTAAAATCAGCTTTATCTTCTCTGTTAAGTCCAGATCTGTGTTTAATAAACTCAGTTCATGACAGAGATGGATGTTTGATACGAAGAGTTCAGCTCTTGAAGAGAACAGCGATTAGCCTGAAGATGTTTATCTAACATTACTAGCCATAACTAGGAAGCAAGTCCTGTCTCAACAGGTCGGATTTACTGAATAAAAGCAGCCAACCACAGACCTAAGCGCCCAGAAACCATTCAACATGACAATTAGAGAAGCTACAGGAGCATAAAAAGCAAGAGAGCAGAGGAGGAGAATGGAGTCATGCCTGCTTTCTAATACGGGCCTCATGAGAATGTTCAGAATGTGCATGGACAGTATTTACATGCATGTGTTTAAAAACTGTTTATATGAGTATTAATTACGTGCATGCATCATTGGCAGAATGCTGACTTCAACCAAGATCACTGCATAATGTATGTTAATAAGGCAGCATAATTCACATGTTTTTATTTACAGCAATGCTTGGCGGCGTGGCTGCAGAGCATAAAGGAAAGAAAAGATGATCTAAAAACAGAGAGAGATAGAAGTGATCAAGAAAGTGCCTGTTGATGTTCAGAAGGGGGTTTCTACATTAGATTGAAAGAAGCTGGAGGATGACACCTGAGTGGCTCTAAGTTTTCTTTATCAATCGTAATAAAATAAAACCGTAATGAGCTAAAATAGTATAAGGATGTCTTAGGTTTTAAATTTTGAATATTGTGTTTTGCAGGCAGGGGCGGATTTAGGAAAATTGGGGCCCTAGGCAAAGACAGGCAGGGGGCCCTCTGAATTGAGAAGGCAACACATAAATCAGCCCCATTCTGCAGATAGAGAAATGTTAATAGAATAGACATCCATTATCTGTTCTAGGTTTTGTCCCTCTCTTCTTGTTTTCCTCTCTATGTTTTGTACTCAGCTGACTTTTCATGCTGTCTCAAAAGGAATGAAAGATTTTTTCCAAGCACTAAGCTCACTTAGCTGATTGCTCATTCCTGTGTTTCCAAAAAGGCCAAAGTAAATAACCCAGTCCTTCTTTTCACTGTAGACAAGCCATGATCTGCTTATCTGTTCTCCATTTTTCATTTGGATGAAATAATAGCTGCATGAATCATGACAGCAGACAAGATAGAGGAGAGCAGGAGGCGGGGTTACCAATCTACTCGCTCTGGAGAGCAGAGTTCACAGCTTTTAGATGTTGAAGGGTCTGAAAAGTGGCTAAATATAGCGACTAAAGTGCTAAGTTGGCAACAGTGCTCTTTGTATCGTTTGTTTTCAAATGGTTTGCTGCTGTCTGTTTGGACCTTTCTGAACATGTGCAGCAAAGGGACTGATCCAATATGGTGGACACATATGGTGTCAAAGAACACTACCCTTTTGCAGGATAAAGATGTTGTAAAATGTAAAGAAGATGCTCACAATTAAACTAAACAGGAAGAAGAGTCACGCCTTCCTCCATACCCTAAGGCACTGCCATGTTTCTCAGAGCCAAACTGGAACCAGGGAAGATCACCCGGCCAAGAGGTTCTGAGATTCAAACCTGGTTAGGCCGGACATACACTGTATGAGGTTTTGCCTTTTATGGGATGATTCTTCAGTCAAGTGAGATTTGTTTTTAAATGGGCCAATTGTGCTTCCTGCGTCGTGTAGCATACAGGTAGTAACGAGGGGCGATCAGCCTCTAACGACCACCTCCCCATCAGGAATCGTAAGGTCGGGAGAAAATCAAATGTTTAAAATTCACATGGTCCTCCTGAGGTGTTGGTGGGTAAATCCTGCTGTTGAAGCAAAGCTATGAGCCGATTTACCAGAACCTCGAGCACTGAGCATGTGCAAACAAGAGAGTTCTTCTTCTTCCAGAATTACAAGCCTGACCAACGCCATCTCTCAGCGCATCAGGCTGCACGGTGGAGGAACAAACATAAACCCTGCGGTTTCATCGTACAGTTTGAGGATTGAAAATATCATAGAGTGGATGCCCGGCCTTATTAAGTCTATAACACAAATTATAGCTGCTTTTTTGATCAACTGTGTCATCAAAGCCAAAATGTCTGCAAATCCCAGAAGGTCCGTGTATTTCTCTCTCAACTTAATGCTATAGTCGTGTGGCAGTAAATTCCACAAATCATCAAAACTTTCGGAGTTAATATGTGCCCCAAACGAACCTTCACACCAAATGCGAATTTGGCAGACAGAGATAAGATTCCCATGTTATCTCCATGTAGAGGGCGGATCTACAGCGAAAGCAAAGCAGAGCGAGGCGAACGTGCCGAATTTATGGAGGTGAACGACACAATTTTGGCAAGTTGGCGACATTTGATTGTTGATTTGAGAAAATTGAAAAAATCAGAGCTTTTGCTTTTATCAGTGTCGTGAAATTCAGTAAGGGACCAGATGTGGCTGTGATCTACACAACAGCAGTGCAGCGGAGACAAGCTTTTTTCATTAAAAATCAAAGATAGAGAAAATGATTTTGAGAAAAGATGAAGTGGTTGATTTATACTATTCACTCCCAATAAAAGCATTTTTACTCGGTCTGTTTGCAAGGACACACAATGCCTGAGTGACGATGTTTTTTAGACCAGAGATTCCCAAAACAAACCAGATTCTTTCTCAAGGTTTATTTATAACATGCTACTGTTTAACCAAAGTGTCTGTAATTTTTTTTTGACTCTGACTACTTTCCATTACTTTAAGTAAGTGAGTCAAATGCTACCCTGATCAGAACAGGGCTGATTACCATGTAATAAGGGCCATATGATCAACTGTTCTGTATTTGCAAAGACAAAATAAAGAGCCGACTTAGTGAAATCCATCACTCTGTTTATTTAACTGGAGCGAAGAGCAGAAAACTTTTTTCCCACGACAGCGGATTTAAGATGGCTTTTAAAAAAACTGTTTTAAATTAGTGTTAGAAGGACTGTTCAGTCGTCTAACCTCCAGTTGTCAGCTCACAGTGAATTGACTAGGAGAGAATAAGAAAGGAAGAAGCATCAGCCAGTATGACGAGATGGGTGGGAATAAAACCAGTTAGCATGATCTGTTTATTGTCAGATTCATTTCAAATTACGCCTCTCATTTACAGACACCACTGCTGCAAGTCATTTCTTTCTCCTCTCAAACACAAGGTAAGATTTTGATTTACAGTTTGTGATTTCTCTTTAGCTTTTATTAGATGTTGCTGTGAGAAAGTAGATAAGTTAAACAGAGCTGAGATGCAGGGAGAACATTTGCTTAGTCGCTCCACCGCCTCAGACTCTCTGCTGTTTTTTTTTTCTTTGGCTGCTATTCAGTCGTTTTTAATGTGGCCCTTTGACCTGATTAAACTGACTTACTGTGTATTCAGTGTTGTTGGAACTGAATAATATTTTATATGTTCTTTATCTTTTCATAGATTTGACTGGAAAGGATTAAAGTAGGAAAAAGACCTTTAGAGAGTAGAACTTAGAGGAAACCAGAAGGTCTGCCTCCCTTTTCCTGAACTAACATACATATAAAGAAATGTTTAAAATTTATTTTGAGTATATTATAAGATATCAATGAAACAGAGAGGAAACATAGAAGAGAAAACATTAAGTAATAACTTAAACTCACATTAACAGAAGTAGAATCACATTTTGATGCTGCTGGTTTTTATTTAAACATGTTATTCCAAGTAAAGATAAAACCTTTTCTTTAAAATGATAAACAAGATTATTTGATTAGCATCTGACTTCGAAGGAGGGCGGGGATCTTGGTGTTCTGATCCTTGGCTGAAGAAGCTGGCTGTTGGGGTGTGGAATGGCACCTAATCACTGCGAACGCCGTATTGATCGGACAAGAAACAACACGCAGGAGCAGCGAATTCAAACAAATACTAATGCAAATACTTTGCATTTTATTTTAAATAGTTATGATGAAAAAAAAATGTTACCAAAAAAGCCTTTAGACATGCATAGCTTAAAAAAAATCTGTGAAGTGTTTATGCTACGCATGTAAGTATTATGAGGGATTCAGTTTGACAAAACATAGCGTTTAAATGTTGTGTTCCTCTTTACTAGTTTAAAAATAAAAAAGCAATTCAGCTCAGCTTCTCAGAGGATCATGACTGACAGTTACAGGTAAAAACTAACTCATATTTCTCGTTTTCTTATTTAACAGAAATCTGCCAGACTGCAGCAGTTCTAGAGATCCCAAGTCATGCAGATGAGACTTTCTCTGGCATCATTATATTAGTCGACATTTTAATGCCATGTGTTTTTCAGCAGAGTCGACACAGAAGCAGTGCGTCAGATATAAAGATAAAACTGATTTACTGGATATAAAACATGCAATAAAATCTCAGAAATCTTTTACAAGAAAAAAAATGTTATGTCATATTTAAAATGCACTTTTGAAAATCAGTAAGACACAGAAATAGTTGTAGGCTACCATCCAACTCAGTGGCAGAGCCAGACTCACAGTCTTAGAGATTTAGATTTTAAATAAAAAAAACCTACAAGATTCAAAGCACAAACAAAGGTACTAAAACTAACTAAAACCATCCATCCATCCATCCATCCATCCATCCATCCATCCATCCATCCATCCATCCATCCATCCATCCATCCATCCNCATCCATCCATCCATCCATCCATCCATCCATCCATCCATCCATCCATCCATCCATCCATCCATCCATCCATCTTCTTCCGTTTATCCCGGGTCGGGGGGGTTGCAGCTTCAGTAGGGAGGCCCAGACGTCCCTCTCCCCAGCCTTTTCTTCCCGCTCAACACCATGGTCTCGCATTTGGAGACACTGATCCTCATCCATGCTGCTTCACACTCAGCTGGAAACTGCTCCATTGAGAGCTGTAGATGACGCCCTGAGAAGGCAAATAGAACCAAGGCGAATTACATGGACGCAATCCTAAGGCCACACAAAAGAATTCGCTCCACCGATACCTTGGCTGCGCCAACAAATTCTGTCCATAAAAGTTATGAACAGAATCGGTGACAAAGGGAAACCTCGGCGGTGACCAACCCTCACCGGAAACGAGTCCGACTTGCTGCCAGCAATGCGAACCAGGCTTTGATATCAGTCATACAGAGACACAACACACATTATCAAAGGACCCGGTACTCCATACCCGGAGTACCCCTCACAGGACCCCCTGAAGGACACGGTCAACAGAACACATGTGGACTGGTTGGGCAAACTCCCATGCAGCCTCCAGGACCCACCCCAGTCAGCCAATCTAGGAGAGCTGCTTTCGATGTCCATGCAATGTGTAACCAACACAGCCCCACAACATCCACAGCCTTAAGGTACTCAGGGTGAATCTCATTCAGCCCTGGGGCCTCACTACAGAGGAGCTTTTTAACCACCTAGGCAACCTCAGCACCAAAGATGGGAGAACCCTACCTGGAGCCCCCAGGCTCTGAGTCCTCAAGGAAGATGTGCTGGTGGGATTAAGGACGTCTTTGAAGTATTCCGCCCACCAAAACATGACGTCCTTGTTCGTTATGGATAATCTAGACAAACACAGAAGTACAATAACACAACACTACTCAAGTTAAGCTCTTGGTGGGCCATTCCTACCAACCAGGCCCCTCTCACTGTCATTGCCCATATGAGTGTTGAAGTCCCCCAGAAGAACCAGGGAGTCCCCTAGAGGGGCACTCTCCAGTACCTTCAAAAAGGGTGGATAATTTGCACTGCTGTTTGGTGCATAAGCCTAAACAACAGTCAGAACCCGACATGTGTGTGGTGACGGGTTTACCGCTAATGTACTGGCACCAAGATGAGGGCCAACAAGTATGCCCTCTGCTGCCGTTGGCACGTGCTTATGGTTGCCAGTGGCCTCACCATGAGGCCATTCCCAATAGCACTGCCGTTATATCTGTGTTAAGATAGGAGCCACATTGGAGAGGGAGATAAAAAAGCATATTTCACACTTTATCCTTGACAGGATAGATTGACGTATAAAAAAAACCTCAGCACAAGAAAAGCACATATAAACACACAACAAACATTTTAGCAGAAGGAAAACATGGGAGGCTGGAGCCACATGAAAGTCAATCTGACATTTGAGCATTATTTGTGTGTATGATGAATGCGTTCAATTTGTCCTGGAATGTTGTCCACAGGCCATTGTCCTTGATAAGAAGTAAGTATAAAAAACCAGGACTGTAGTTCTGGACACATCCACAGATGTTCGGGGGGATTGGGGGCTGTGGTGAGGGGCAGTTCTCTTGGGCCCTTCCGCCATAACATTCATGGGAGGAATGATAAGGGGGAGGCCGAATCCCCCTTATTGTTTTGAGAGCAGGCTGCACAGGAATTGTCCGTCAGCCTTGAGTCTTTTCTTGCTGGCATAAGATGGCAGATCCAACATTCCATATTTGTTGGGCTTTTACCTCTTGTAGGTAAAAGCTGTGGTAAGTTCAATTACCACAGCCCACCTGCGTCCAATTGCACCCAACATACGGCTCATCTCCCGGTCCGGCTTGTTCACAGCCTTGGTGAGAGTGTCAACCGCTGGCAGCAGCCTGGTCAATGCCCAAATTGCTGCAGAAATCCTCTGTAATAGTAGATACATCAGGCATCCTCCAAATTCAAATAGGAGAAATCCAAGTATCATAAATCAGAAAATCCATATACTTTTGAGATATTCCACTGACAACATTGTAAAACACGGCATCCTCCAAGCCTTCCAGGAATCCATGGTGGATCACACAAATTATGCCCCGCCAGACAGGGTCCCCTTAACCCTGTCTGCCTGTTGAGAAAATGTAATTAATTGCATTGAGAGACCAGCTGACCAGATCCATTGTTTGAATTCGGGTGATAGGAAGAGAGAGCTCAGAAAAGACAAGACACAGCAAAGCAGGGACAGAGCAGGGAGGAGCAGGAAACACGACCGCCTCCTTCAAGAGTCAGAACAGAATCATTTATTTTTTAAACTTAATTTATCTTTTGTGATTAAAGATTTTTTCAAATAAACCATTCACTGCTTATTAGTTCTTTTTAGCTGTTACTTTGATTAGAAATGCTATAGGAGTCCCTTTACAGTAACCCTCCCTTTTTAAAACATCACAGTGGAAGCTCTTTTTATAATATTTATCAAATTTAGCTTCATTAATTTTTCAAAAAATGTTTATTTGTTCCTCTGTTTTATTTTTCAGCAGAATGTCTGTGAACAGCAGCTCTGTGGCTGAAGACCAGTCCAAAGCAAACACCAGTAACTGTTCATCCGTATCTGATGAGTGGGTCTACAGCTTTGTCCCGGTGTACATCCTGTCCATCTCTGTGCTGGGAATGGCGTTGAACATCTTTGTTCTGATGGTTTTCATCCTCCATAAGAAGTCCTGCTCCGTAGCTGAGATCTACATGGGAAACCTGGCTGCTGCTGACTTGCTTCTGACCTCCTTCTTGCCTTTCTGGGCTGTTAATGCTTGGAATCAGTTCGAGTGGAAGTTTGGTCTCGCTATGTGCAAAATCGTCAATGTGGCGATTCCGATGAACGTCTACTGCAGCATCTACTTCCTGATTCTGGTCAGCATCGATCGGTACCTGGCTCTGGTCCACCCGCTGTCTCATCAAAAACTGCGTCGGCCAAAATGTGCTAAAATTTCTTGCGTCCTGGTTTGGATTCTGGGTTTCGTTCTCAGTCTTCCGAAGCTCATCAACCGGACTCTGGATAAGATCAGTTGTGAGGAAAAACATGATCTCATATCTCTCATAAGCGACATCATGTTTTTGGTGTTTGGGTTTTTTATTCCCATTTCAATTATCCTGTTCTGCACCATCAAGATTCTCCAAACTCTAGGAAACAGATTTATGGAAGAGGAAAAAACAAAGAGGAAGGATAGGAAGGCCACCACTTTGGTCCTGGCTGTCTTGTTTGCATTCCTGATCTGCTGGGTTCCATATTATCTGCTCAAGATACCATCCCTGCTCAATGATTTTGGTTACCTGCAGGACTGTAACTCTAGAATTATCATGTTCTACTGTGGACAGATCTTCATGTACCTAGGCATCTTCAATAGCATTCTTAACCCGATTCTCTACGTCATTGTAGGGAAAAACTTTAGAGAGAAAGTTAGGGAGCTCTTCACGCAGTGGAACCACCAGAGAAGTTCCACCATCGGCCTAACATCTGCAAGTACAAAGTTTTTAAGAAGTGTTAAACCCAAACATACCAACTTGTATGTGTGTCAAAAGCAACTCGGTTAAAATAAAGACGAGTCATTGGATGATCCAGAGGTTCATCCTTTGACACGTTTTCATATCCTGGCTCCAGTTTTATATCTTTCTTTATCAGCTGCTGAACAGTTGATCAGTGAGACGATTGCTCAACAGTTCTAGAAGAATCCTCCAGAAATCAGGGGAAGAACATCATCTGGTTCCTCTAATTCATCACAAACAGAAGCTAATATTGAAGAGGCTGGGGAATTTTTATTCTCCATTATCACAGGAAAAAAGAGGATTTTCTTTAGGAATCAGGATTAGAGTCCAGTCAGAATAACGGGTGCGGTTCTGATCCAGTCCAGTGCAGATCTTTGTTTTTTCACCTCCTGTTTATTTGTTGCTTCATTTTTGTATAATGTGGTTTGATTCAGAAAAAGCCTTTTTTTCGTAACTCACTCAGTGTTTATTGCTTCCAGAATAATCCAGTTATAACGCTGCTAAATAATTAAACACGATTAGTACATGTTTTATTTTCCCTGAAATAATGGATTAATATTAAGATAATGGGGGCAATTTACCAAGAGATGGCTTTGTGTAACAGTAATGGTTCTCTATAGTGTATATGCTGCTTTAATTTGATGTTTGCTGCACCCATCTGATGTGTCTTTGCTTCATT
>NW_015151260.1:105163-107530 GCF_000732505.1 Cyprinodon variegatus | reverse complement strand
TGCAGGAAAACTGGAATTCTCTGGGACTTCTACTGTTATTTACTTACTTTTCGATATTTTTGAAGCATATGGCGATCTCACCTTAAATTGTTTATTTTGTAAACGACCAAAGGGAAACACGCCCATCAAGGTAGTTTGAAGTCTACTTTTCTCACAAAACTAAAGAGATAAATGTAAATTAGACGTCTTGGGCATGCGTATTGATTATAGGTATTATATTGGTTTGACGGGGTATGCTGGTCTGACAGAGCAGCACGTGAGTGGGAGTCAGCAGAAGCATAGAGAAACAGGCTATCCAAGTGAATATGTGCAACAAGAAGAATATTACATGCAACCAGATGAAGCCCTAAACAGAACTATAACACACGATCATTACAGGATTTATTTAAGCAAACCTTCTTACTTTACCCAATTTACAGCTGTTCATCTGTGAGCAGCGCTCTGGATGTGAGCTTGAGGGAATGTTCTTTTCCTCCTCTGTTATGGCTGTTTTTTAAAAAGGTTTCATAGAATGCAGAGTTTGCATTATAGATGAATAACGATAGTTCAATGGGTGAAATGGAAGTACAGAGAAGTTCAAACTCCATCAACACCTCCTTTCTCTGCAAATCTCACAATTCTAAACATCCAAACGAAGTCCTAAGTTGACATGAACTCTGGGAAGTTGCCTTATTTGTTTCTAGCCTGGACTTTTGTCACGCCCCAAAATGTACATCCAGACCAGCCCACTGGTTCACGGCCCAAGAACATGAATAGGTAGATGGAAGACAGCAGTTTAGCTTTTTAGCCTACAGTTGGGTTTACTTCTACAAGAATTACAAAGCAGGCAGTTTCTCTGTCCAAAGACTCCACAGGCATGGATTATTTTTGTCTATCAGAAGATCCCTGCAAAGTTTGAAGCTCAGCCGTTCATTTGCTTGAAGCATTTTACCGAAGACAGCTTTCAAAATGTTGGACAGTTCAAAGCAGGATTTGGTCAATTTCTTTTTCTGAAACGAGAGGCTGTTCCCACCCCAGACTGGAAGGATGATTCTGTCACTAAGCTGTTGATAGCAATGCTAGCAGATCTAAAGTGATCAGATTTGGGTTTCTGAAAAGTAGGACACTTTTTGGGGGGGGGTATGGGGGGCTGATGGGCTGCTGACTGGACCACATCGGGCCGCCGGTGTACAGGTTAACGTCACTGGGTCGGGTTCGGTTTCTTCGTCCCCCTCTGGCTCACTGTTTCGACTCCGTGCTGCGCTGCAGTCGACCAAGAATCCAGACGATTTTGAAATTCTTTTTTTAGGTCTGAAATTTTTTTAGGACTGAAAAGTAGGACATGTCTGGGAAAAAGAGGACGTCTGGTCACCCTACCATATCAACAATTTGATGTTTCAGTGAGTGAGTGCTTGTTGCTATGATGCTTCTTTGCTCAGCAACTTCGCTGGTTGTAAACTAAAAGGAAGAAAACCTGTCGTTTCATTCTAGGGCTTTTAACCAGGCTGCATTAGGGCTCATAGAACAGCAAATATGCCATTTTCAGCCCAATCAATGTTACACACCCTACTCAGAGACCTGAAGGACCAGATACCCTATAGAATCATTCTATAACCCCATTAATTAACAAAAAATAGCATTGCGCCCTTTCAGAACCCTTTCACTCGATGAAAATCATTCCATGCTTAATTAAACAACTAACAAACACGTTAGCTTAAACATGGCTAAACATTTTTCCTTTTACACCAACTAAACAAAAACTAAAAAGGGCTCCATGAAAACTCCCCTTCTTCCATTGAAGTAATGAACAGTGTGGTGAAGGAGGAAGTGATGTCACCGGTTATACCCGCAAAAGTAAAACTAAACTTTCCCAAAACTATTATACAGATTATAGTTCCTTAAAATAATAATGCGAAGATAAAACTGAAAGAGAATACATTAATAAAATTATAAGATAAAGGATTTTGGTGGAATGATTTTCTTTCTTCCATGTAGATGGTCAAAGTCTTACTGAAATGTGTGCTGGCCAAGGCCAGAGTTGGCTCCGACACTCAAACAGGAAAAAGATGTTTTCTGTTTTTGCACAAAAATGTCTTGGCTTATAATCTGAGTACGTGCAAATCAACATTTATTAATCTTGTATCTGCCAAGATTTGTATGTGACCTCCAGCATGTGTGCAAGGGTTAAACACCCTGTCTACTGTATTTTAAGTGTTGCCAAGTAAGTATAAGGCCTTGTACTGAGCCACGAATAAAGCTGTATAAAAAGGCAGTACAGTAGCTTCTGCAATAGCTTCAGTAGAATGGAGATAGAATCCAAGTTTTAATTTGCTAAATGTTTTTTTTAAACAAATTTTTAAAAATGCATATTTTTACAGATGAATCTAT
>NW_015151260.1:100776-103891 GCF_000732505.1 Cyprinodon variegatus | reverse complement strand
AACACCCCATTCCCACCCTGTCTCAGCCCAACATGTTCAGCAGAAAAATAAAATAAATAATAATAATAATAAAAACATCAGCGAAATACAGCAACAGGCACATATATTTAGTTAGGTAGGAGCTCCAAATTTGAAAAATAAGAAAGAAAACTCTGCCATTTTTGGAAAAAAATTGTCTGTACATCCTCTCATTCTATATTTAATTTTTCTTAAGTTTAAGGAAAAACACCATGTCCTTAAGCCACTGGGCGATGGAGGGAGATCTAGCAGTCTTCCAATGTTTGCAATTAAGGATGTAAAGGCTATAATATCTCTTTGCATTGAATTTAATACAACCGAGGAATTAGAAATTCCAAATATGGCAGTCAGTGTACAAGGCTGTAGATTAACTTTGAGAATTACAGACATAACTGTGAAGTAACCAGACCAAAAAGCAGCCAGGTCAGGGATTAAAAAAAACAACATATGACTAAGATGACACGGAGAATCCTGACACTTCTCACATTTGTCTTCAGTTTCTGGATAGACTTCACTGAGTCTGGACGTCGAGAAATGGAAAAACTTTGAATTGAATAAAACCAAGACGAGCACAAGAGGTAGTAGACCTTATTCTGTCAATCGCATCTTCCTCTGATCCTCTGATTCCCATGCAGTCTTGATTTTGGTATCCCACTGACATCAGTATTAATTTATAATAACAACGAAAGCTTTTCCATTTTTCTAAACATTGAAGGACTAAGTTCAGACCCAGTTAACTACAAACATTTAGCACTTTCTTTCTTTGTCCAGAACATTCGGCCACAGGCTGGCTGTCATATCACATTTTGAACTTTGCACTTTCCCAGCATTTGTTTATCGGAACTAACCCCATGAGAATCATAAGACATATATAAGGAAAAACTGTTTTTTATGTCCCTATTTGGAGCTTTACTAATGCTGAACTTTCACTGCACAGAAAGGGACCGAGGCTCATCAGGGAACAGTTATCCTCCTTGTTCAACCAGTCGTTTATTAGCTCGTAATGTTGACATAAAGTGGTGTAACTATAAACAGCCACATACCACAGAGGGCTGCTTGCTCTGTGTTATCTATCAGTGCCACTTTAAGCTCAACCGTCAGCATAAAGCTCTGTATGTGCAGTCACATGCTGCGGTCCTCCTCAGTGCAATGGCGGCGGTCTTGTGGGAGCGCATGTTAATATAGAGAGAATTTGTCTGACACCTCTCCTTTATGCTTTCATTCATTCATTCATTTATTCATTCATTTGTTGTATTGAATACCATTCTGTGTTGCTCACTCAGTGCCGGCAGGTTTTTAACAGATTTACATTAACGGATTTTATTCGTACGTCAGTTATATGCTGCTCTAAATCGTTAAGGTGTGACAGGGGCTTTACTCACAGCAGGAGATTATAAGGACGGGTGAAAATATATCCAGTGTCTCTTTGATTGTCTTTCTTTAAGGTAATAACAGAACCAAGGATGATGTCGTTGGTAAAGAGCAGCAGGAGCGACGCTTAAAGAAGCAAACAGGCTAATTTAGTGGAATGATGAGCTTCAGAGTGAGAATCATCTGTTATGATTTACTGCTAAACAGACAAAGATGGACTCAGCTGGCAGTTATTTCCCTTTTAGACTAAATGTGTTGATTCAGGTCAATAAATACGAAAATAAGTTTTGTTTGGATGAAGATATTGATTCTATGAGCTAAATTAAGAGAATTTTAACTCAAGCAGAGATGTGGTGCAAAATAAAACCCACCTTATTTCAAGTAATTCTTGCCTATGTGTGATAATCATAAAATATAACATGTAAATGTAAAAGAGTTTGACTAAAACTGAGCCTAAGCTGCATCAGTTCAAACATGACTAATAGTTGTTTTTTTATTTTAATGTAATGTCTCAGTGTATTACATTTGTTTTCCAGTGTGTCAATCACAAATGCAGAAAATCTCAGACCTCTGGCTCCATCAGTTCCAGAGAAAGTTTGGTTGAAAGATCCCTAAATTGGGCCAAAAGCTTTTACTCAACTATTTGACCCTTAGAATAACACTGAAGCATTTTAATGGCCACAAAACGTTTTTTCCAGAGTTTATCACAAAATGTAACATTTATAAGCCTAAAATAACATTAACATCCATAAACAAATAGTCAAACTGCTGCTCTTCAAGCTAAAATAAGCTCCAGTGCCTTTTCTGAGCTGTATTTAATTTATTTTTCAGCCTTAGTCTTTGTAATAAAACAAAATCAGACTCCAAACCTAAAAAAATATCGGACCGTTGTTATTATTCACTCTTTATTTTTTACACTCTTTACATTTAGATTTTGACATACTGCTATATCGGTGTTAATTGTGCTTTGGTGTTTTATGTGTCCATAAAATAACCTCGGTGGTTGAATTGTGGAGAATCTTTGATGTCTAACATGTCATATTCGTAAAGATTTTACCGCTGTAATTTTCATGCATTCTGAGTTATTTGTTTTAAACGTTATAAAACGGTTGCCGGCGGCCTGGTGGGTTTGGAGAGGATAAAGAAACTGAGTCAAATGTTTGTGTCGAGGTTAAAAAGTGACTAAGTCCTCAGGTGAGACCTCTGCTATTAATTAAATTAACTCAGCTAATATGGCTGCATGAAGACATCACCGCCTCCCCTCATCCGCATCATCACCATCATCATCATCATTCTCATCATCGTTATCATCATAATCAGCATCATCCCCGTCATCATCATCATCCTCATCATCATCATAATAAGCATCATCATCCTCATCATCATCATCATAATTCGCATCATCATCATCCTGGTCATCATCCTCATCATCATCATCATAATCATCATCATCATCATTATCATCATCATCATCATCATCATCATCCTCGTCATCATCATCATCCTCATAATCAGCATCATCATCATCATCATCATAATCATCATCATCATCATCATCATCATCCTCGTCATCATCATCATCCTCATAATCAGCATCATCATCATCATAATCATCCTCATCATCATTGTCATCATAATCATCATCATCCTCATCATCATCCTCGTCATCATCATCATAATCATCCTCATCATCATTGTCATCATAATCAGCATCATCATCATCCTC
>NW_015151260.1:97040-100106 GCF_000732505.1 Cyprinodon variegatus | reverse complement strand
CTCATTCATTCATTCATTCATTCATGGTTCATTCATTCATTCATTTATTAATGATCCATTCATTCATTTATGGTCTATGCATTCATTCACGATTCATTTATTCATTCATGGTTTACTCATTCATTCATTCATTCATTCATGGTTCATTCATTCATTCATTTATTAATGATCCATTCATTCATTTATGGTCTATGCATTCATTCACGATTCATTTATTCATTCATGGTTTACTCATTCATTCATTCATTCATTCATGGTTCATTCATTCATTCATGGTCCACTTATTCATTCATGCATGGTTAATTTGTTCATTCATTCATTCATGATTCATTCATTCATTCATGGTCCATTCATTCATTCATTCATTCATTCATGTTCAGATCACATCCTGATGTGAGCGTCTGAAGCAGCTTCCATCCTGCTGGTTAAACAGGTTTTAGTTGAGGTTTTGTTCTGGAGACGCTGCTGAAGCTGAGGAGCATCCTCACCCCAAGAAGACGACTTTTGAAAAAACATTTATTAGCTAAAATGTCAAACTACAAAATTAACGGGAAAAAAACCCCCCAAAAAACTGAGGAGTTTATTAAGTTACAATTATCCTTCCAATGACACCAACCCCCCCCCGCCACCCGACCTAAATCCTCCATGTTCTGCCGCTGCAGAGATCGACAGTCAGAGGTGTTAACGAAGTACAAATACTTCGTACCCTTCCTGAAGTAGAAGTATTGGCCATCTATACTTTACTGCAGTAATTATTCTTTATTGTGGACAAAAGGACCTAGAAGGGAGCTAAGGGGAAGGAGACTGACACAAGGGGGCGACAGAGAGTAAACAAGAAACACATAAGAACTCAAATACAACCAGAAAACAACTAGAATGACATGAATGAAAGTAGGGTTGGGAATTGATAAGATTTTCACGATTCCGATTCACTTTTCAATTCTGTGAAACGATTCAATTCCTTATCGATTCCGTTTAAGAAAAAAGCATTATTGTACATTTTTGGGAAATAAACTCATCTCCTCCTGATTTAAATAAACGAGTGTCACCTTTCTCTGGCTCTCTGAAGTGCGGAGCAACTTCGTAGCATGTTTAAAAACCTCAAACAGAGGTAGGAAAATGACATATGATTTACTAGGAACCACATTAAGCTCAGCCAGTGATAGAAAAGTAGCTACTTCCTTCCATGCTGGTTGTAAATTCGGCTTCTGCCCGAAAGCATCAAAAACATGGAATTCGTTAAAATCTATGCCATGTTGTGTGCACAGGTGTTTCTGCATGTTGGATGTATTTCCTCCTCCGGATGTTATTGCCACTTTGCCATGATTGCAAAGCTCCTTGTTGCCATCTTTGTCTTCCTTAAAATTAAGCCAAACTTTCGATCGGTTTATGATGAGATGAGACGCAGTTTTTTTTGTTTTGCTTTTTAGGCTTACGCCTGGTCACGTCGTACTTACTTACTGAATGCCGTGTGCGTAGCTTGCGTAAAAAACGTGACATAATTCGTGCTGCCCAGGGCGGCTCTGGTGATGCCTGGATAAGATCAGAGAATCGTTTAGCGAGCTGCCAAACGGTGCCATGGAACTGGAACACACGGAACCAGATCTGAACAGGAACCGGTTTTCGATTCCCATCCATCCCTACATGAAAGTATAACTGAAAACTCTAAAAGAAACTTAAACAGAACCAAAAAGCCCAGAAAGGACAGAATCATGACATAAAGAAAGGGATTTTTTTCAAAATGGTGCAAAGAAGACTAAAAACAATTAAAGGCTAAAAAAGCTCTTTAGTCTGATGCAGTCGATAGAAAAAAGACCACAGAAGGGACACTTCTTTAAAACAGCTCAATTAAACAGATAAAAGCCAGTTTGTGGCGAAGTTTACTGGAGTTGACTAGTTGATTTATATAAACATGATGCTAATCTCTGAGGATTAAATACAATCTTGACAGATTTATGCAGCATCTGGAGGTTTCCCTTGCTCCTATCCACCGTAGAGTGGACGAGGGCCATGCAGTCTTCTCCTGCTGCAGATGCCTAGATACTGCAGTAATAATGGACCAGAAGCATCAACAATCCGGGTTAATTTGACCCATCTGGCAGCATCCGCCCTAACGGGTTGTCTCTTTTTAATTCTTTCCTTTAAGGCCTTCTTTTTATTTACTGCTTCTTTCCAGGATGTTCTTCTCTCCTCCGTGTTGATTGATTGACAGTCGAGTAAAGGGAGCATCAGCCCTTGGCAATGAAGAAGCTGTGCTGTCTTTATTGGTGCTGAAGAGGCGGACGATGGCCGCCGGTGACGCAGCAGGCGGGAATGGCCAGGAGACAGACAGACCATCAATCTGCCTGAACGTTAGAGCAATGACCCAAACACTGCAGACATGCAGGTCATGGTGTTCGTCGTAGGACTGAAACTCCTAGAAAACTTTGTTGAAAATAGTTCAAATGAGGTTTTAATCTGACTGCATCATTATGGAAGGAAACTCATATTTGATGTTTAAATTTCCAGCAGGTTTTCCTTCTGCGTAAATGGCTGTCTTTATGTGCTTTTCTTGTGCTGAGGTGTTTTTTGATATCTCAAACTGTATCCTGTGAAGGATAAAGTGAGAAATATGTTTTTTCCCTCTTCCTCCCTAATGTGGCTCCTATCTTTCCACAGAGGAAAAAGGCAGTGCCCTAAAGGAACCGGCACATGGTGGGGCCCCTGGAGAAGGAGCAAAACGGCAGAGGTCTTTGGTGCATATTGTGCTGCTTTCAGGATGCTCTGAAAATGGAGGATTGGGTTCATGTGGGTGAGAAGAGCAGAGCAGAGATTAAAATATAAAATAGATGACGGTAATCAACTGGAATCACAGAGAGCAAAGAAAGAGGTGATCATCTTTGATTTTAAAACATGAAGTCGAAGGCAACACATTTCCTTTCTAACAGATCTTTGAAGCTACGCCCCTAAAAAAGTCAACAATCAGGCAGCGTCCATCCGCAGGGAGGCAGATTAACATCCCAGAGATCCCAGAGTTCCCAATGATCCCAAAGTTCCCAGTGATCCCAGAGTTCCCAATGATCCCAA
>NW_015151260.1:92972-96313 GCF_000732505.1 Cyprinodon variegatus | reverse complement strand
GCTGTCTGCGGAACATCCGCTCACCTGCTCTGATTCTGCACTAGCTAGCAGCTGTGTCTGCTAATGCTAAAGCTAATCTGTGGTTAGCCAGAGATAACCTTTAATGTCCAGGAAGGCAGAAACTACCTTCAGTTGGTTTCATCGCTTATCAGCCGCACTGATGGTCCCCATCATGTTGCTCCGTTTTGTTTGTTGTTTAATGTCTTTAATCTGATATTTTTTAAATCTCTTTTTTTCTGATAAATGTAACGCTGATGAGAAGAAGAAGCCATTTTTCAGCTCCATCTCAGAGCTACTAGCATCTGGAAACATCGGGGCTCTGTCTTACCTGACCTACTGTTTGGTGGGGTGGTGGTCGGCATGGTAACCAGAAGTAAACATTTATGTTAGCAGTCTCTCAGTATCAGCGCATTAGCAGAGCTCTGCAGCAGATAGGCTCTATTTAAACTAGATCTACCAGTTTGGAGCCCTCAGTTAATCAGTTTAATCTTTTATTCTGCACCTTTCTAGATTTTCTATGAATGATTTATTGTTGAAGTATTTATCGTTGTGATGAGAAAGTAGTAGCGATGACCTTTAACCTTTTATCCCCTCGGTTGAGTCAAAGGTTCAGTTGGTTTCAGACAGAAACCTGATTCCCTGATTCTTCCCTTCAGTCTGTGCAGCTTCCCTCCTCTCGCTGAAGAAAAGCTCTTTAAGATGCTGCCACCACCGTGCTTCACCATTGGATGGATACTCTGTAGTTTTAGACTTTTTTTTACTACACATGGAGACTGTAAAGGTTTGATCTGATCTGAGTTTCTTTCCACACTGAGCTGTAGCGAATGTTCCTGCTGTTTCCTGCAGGTCGATGAGGAACAGAAACATGTGAGGGAAAATCTGCGCTTCAGATGTGATCTACTGCTCCTCAGCCTTCCCTTTGATTGCTTTGGCTAATATTAGGATGCGCGCCCACGCAGGCTGTCAGCGTTTCCGGATGAAGCACACAGGCCTGCGATGAATTACGCCATTAAAGGAACAGTGAAGCTCCCAGACTGAACTTCTCTGCTTTGAAGTTTTAGATGAAGGACAGCTGGTCGATGATGTCAGCGCTCCGTCCTTTCCTTTCTTGCTCATCTCCACTCGGTCACTGACTGAGAAAGAATATTTTAGTACAAAGATTGATGTTTAAAAAGGAATTTAAGGGAACCAGCCAAGGAAAGTGGGGAAATTTGGAATGACTATTACTGTAAAAGTACTTATTTTCTAACATCAGTATATTTCTGTCTAATTTTTTGAGTAATTGTAAAGAAGCTATAAGTTTCAGAATCCTCCTGAAGTATTGATGCTTAGAACCACCTGCTATAGATTGTACACAACCTGCAGCATAAAAATGGCTAAAAAACAAGGACTGATTATTATTTCTTTTTAAAAAACAATCCAAAAAGAAAACAGGAGAGTCTTGATTCTCCTCACACTTTGACCAAGGATTAGTGCAACTATAGGCCTAACTCTGCTTTTAGACTCATCCTACTAAACAACTTGGCCTCATGGAAACAACTAAAGCTGTAATAAATTAATAAACTACTAATAATATCTGCTCTGAGTTTCTCTCATCTGTGGAACGTCATTAAATCTGTAGATCAGTGGCGTCCAGATTCAGTCCATAGGGCTGCTATCCGCCATGATGGATGCTGAGCTAAAAGGAAGAAGGAACTAACAGCTTCCTGAAAATGGAGGGAAAGTTTTGTCCTTCGTTTCACAGAGCAGCTCTTAGACGCCTGTTGGCCATGAAACTCCTTCCATGAAGCTCTCTATATGGTGGGAGGTCTGACTCTGCAGAACCTCTCCGCCTCCTCATCATTTACTGACTCCGCCCCTGCTGGAGGAGATGCTGCCCCCTGCTGCTTCCACTGTGTCATAACGACACTAACAGGCGGCGCTGGAGCAGAGGTCAGGAACCTGACCATGTCTGGACCTCAGCGGGCGCCTCAGAAGCAGCCGGTCCTGCAGAAGGTCCAGCTGAGCAGCAGGGCAGTGAATCTTTCATTTATCAGTTTTATCTGTGGAGTTCACTGCATTCAAAGCTGCTGCAGATGCATCCTGCTGCTCTTTAGCGGCATGGTTACATAACGCTGCAGCATATTGTAGAGGAAGTTGAATGTGATCCAGACCCCAAGAATGAAGGAAATGACAGATATGATTGCTGAGTTTGTGACTTGTTTTGTAGCTTTGCTGCAGCTCAGTCTGTCACTGAATTGATTTTCTTCCAGAACAAACTGTCTTCCAGTCCAGCCTCGTTCCTCGCTAATAGATCTGAGTGTCCAGAAAGCAGCAGTAGAGAAATGCTTCGGTCCACCATCCTTCAAGCATTTAAAGCCTGTCAGTAGAACGGCCTCAGATTTACTGGAGGAGTTGGAGCCGCAGTGGGAAGCAGACAGTGGAGGCAAGGAGGAGGGGGCCAGAGGCTCTGAGGTCACCTTCACCTTGAAGAAGGCTCTGCAGACCCCCAGCCTCCCCTCACATTTATGCACGTCTCCATCTGTAATTGCCTTGATGAATCAGTCAGCTGCAGACCCTCTGTTGTGTCCCTGGTGCCCAGAGGCAAGCAGACGAGCACAGATGGAGACCCGCGGCTGCAGCATCCTTCAACACGCCTGGAGCCACTTACGTAAATAACTTTTGTCATTTCATTACCTGAAAGCTTCACACCAGCAGAGGACCAGGATGCTGCTTTATTCCTGCTCATGTGTTTTTCTACCATATTTTAAAGGTCATAACTGTTTCATCTTTACGATTTGTTTTTACAAACTAATACAGCCACAGAACATTTAGAGCGGCACAGAATAAAACAGCTAATTTCACTGGAAAAAACAGTACATAAATAATAGTTGTATGATATTTGCAGCCAGGAAATGGTTTCATTTCGGTGTAACATCAAAGCCAAAAGCAGAACAGAAAAACATCGAGTGTTGGTGAGGATTTTACCAAAACAGTCCTTCTGAAATCTCTTTAAAGTCGTAGGGAATTCATACTAAATGTCAAATCATCCTGGCTTAAACATGTATATAAATGTACTCTTTATCAGACCATATTGTCCCAAAAGTCGGAAAATGTCTATTTAAAAAAAATCCTTTCTTAAAATCTGTGGTTTTTTTCGTTATCTTATTCAGGCCAGTCAGCCTGAACACCTAAATTTGGCCAATCATATATCAACGGTCATCTGTCAATCAAATTTTTTCAGTCATAGCATCTTGATTCATATGTCGCAGCTAATATATGTGAAGGTTGAAATCAGAAATCAGAGTCATTTCCTTCCCCATTGAGTTCCGTCCCAGTGTTCATGGGGATGGTCGTCTGTG
>NW_015151260.1:90656-92640 GCF_000732505.1 Cyprinodon variegatus | reverse complement strand
CTTCCGAGACACCGGCCACAACCAAACTTGCTTTCGAACCTTCCGCCACAACAACCCCGCCCCCTTGATAATCGACCAGTCACATTCCCTTTATTCACTCGTGTAAAGTCGGGCACCACTCCGGAGAATTCCAAACTTTAACCATTGGAACGGCCATTTCCCTACGACGAATTGTTGAATCGCGTTGGAAGAAACCCAAAAGAGCCGAAATGTTTGACCTGAGTGTTCACATAGCATTAGCGACATTAGCAGTTAGCCATGGTTCATTAACAGTCGTTAATCTCTCTCATGGTGCGTTCACATTCAAACCAATTGACAGTTTTGTACTTTTGTTCACCCGACATTTCACCAGTTATTCACCTTGGGAATAACTGCATGTGAAAGGCTTTACGCTAACATGATGGACTGGATTTCACGGAGCGAGTAGTGGTACTTTATTCCTGAGTCCTGCAGAGATGCTCCTTTTTCAGGTAGTTGAGGAGCTACAGCTGGACGCTGGTCCCCTTCAGTGCAGCGTGATGCTACATTCAGATCGCAAGAAGTAGGAGCGGCAAAAATGCACGTTTAGTTCTGAGGCGCAGCTGAAGCATCTTTGCTGCTCTAGCTGCTCAGTGGTAAAGTGGGTCTGATGCGCGTTGGGCGGAGCTACTCTATCCTTTCTTAGCCTGGAACAATGGCGGCTTTATTTGCTGTGATCAGTGGGTAAAAAGTAGTTTGAATCTATTTTGAAATGAGAAAGTCCACCTGAAAACATGGTCTGTGCAGTCAGTTAAATATAAAAATAAGAAAAAAAACAAAAAAAACATGAAGCTTAAGCTTTAATATTTCCAAATTGGCTTATATGATTATTGGGTTCTGGTAACTTATTTTGGTTTACAGTGTATCAACTTACTCCTTAAATGTTGTTATGATGATGATGCCAGTTTCCCTTAAAGTTCTGTTTTCATACCACTGAACATCACATCTATTTATCTGCTCACTTCTGTCATATACAGGAAAATAAATGAACTGGTATCTTAAGTTTATCTGGCTGCTCTTCCTGCTCCTGGTCTGCAGGAACCATTTCAGTCTCCAAGAACCTCTATGATACTATGGTACATTTTAACTTAAAGAAATTGAAATAAATGTCTGAGTTTATGCCCATCGGGGCTGTATTTCAGACAGCCCATAGAAACCTCCTCTGCTCTAAGCATTCAGTCTATGATCTGCATCCAGCAAATCAAGATGGTTTTCAGTTGTTTATATCAGCAACAAAATCAGTTTTAGTTTCAGCGACTGAAGAGTTTAACAAGGTAAGTGTTGGAGAGTCGGGGGTGGTGGGGGGTTTGGGTTATAGACTGTCCATGAAAAACGTTTGCTGATCTCCAACACTCTGAAGTTTTGGTTTCCCTCTCGGCCAATCAGGGCTTAGCTGCTGAAGGTCAATCAAGACAGTATTGATTGAGACGCATCAAATGGAAACTAAAGATGGAGCCACAGACCACACGGCCCATTTTGGAGACACATCTCTGCCAGAGTCTGTCTCTGTTTCATCTCCAAGGACACAGAGTGTGAAGGTCAGAGGAAAAGCTCGGCAGATGCTGAAGAACCAGGTGGTGCTTAGGTGGTCGCTGAGGAATGTTATTTTCTGATACAGGCAGCTAAATGCTACTAACCAACCTCTGCATTATCCTGTCAGGCTGTGGATCTCCTGCTTCTTCTCATTGGGCTGTTACCATGGTATCAGCCTCCATTGTTACAGTTTAGAGTTTCCATCCAAATGTTGCTTTGTTTCCTGAACTACTTTGTTAAACTGACTGGAAGAGAGAAAAAAATAACATTCATTCACTGTGTATTGGTTCCCACCCATAGCTTCCCGCCTCCCTAAAGTCACAGCTTCCTGCCTCCCTAAAGTCACAGCTTCCCGCCTCCCTAAAGTCACAGCTTCCTGCCTCCCTAAAGTCACAGCTTCCCGCCTCCCTAAAGTCACAGCTTCCTGCCTCCC
>NW_015151260.1:75558-88474 GCF_000732505.1 Cyprinodon variegatus | reverse complement strand
CCTAAAGTCACAGCTTCCCGCCTCCCTAAAGTCACAGCTTCCTGCCTCCCTAAAGTCACAGCTTCCCGCCTCCCTAAAGTCACAGCTTCCTGCCTCCCTAAAGTCACAGCTTCCCGCCTCCCTAAAGTCACAGCTTGATGGATGAGTGAACTGGACTAAAGTAATGGATGGTCATCAGCATCGTTTGAGCTTAGCTGCGTGCAACGATTGAAAACAGGGCACAGTGTACGCCCGACTTAAAGTGAAAGAAATGTTGAAAATATCTAAGTAGGAATAAAAAGTTTAAACAACAAAAATAGCCTTTTTTTTTTATTAAAAACCCTTTTTAAAAATAAAACATTGAAGATTGTGACTGATTTTAACCATGTTAGAGTTTAATGGAAAATACAGAAAACAAAGGTGCATAATGGCTGAACAGACAGATGCAAACGTGCATGTGAGTAAAAAATCAACAGCATCACATTCATGAACAGAGTTCAGCTGGAAAATCTGGATCTAAATAAAAGGCAGATTGAAAAAGGTGTAGAAAACGGCGAAGGGTGAACGCTGCTGAAAATGCTAGGGTGCCAGAGCTGTTTGGATGCTAGCGTTGATTCACAATCAGACGTTACAAAAACACATTAGTTTCAGAGTGAATGAGCAGAACTAGGAGTGAAAGCCAAACATTTTTTCTGTTTTTCACAAAAAGGAGACATTAAAACAGCTGTAACTCGTTAGGTTATTCCAGCTAGCTGCTATGGTCGTCTTTTAATCGCCATGCATTGTGTATAGTTTGTTTTTATTAATAGTCTTTTGACAGATATTCGTATTTAGACGTTTTTTTTTTTACTGTCAGCTACATATGCAAAGCCACATATAATGTAGGAATACTTGCACATGTCCTCTAAGTAGCTATTAGCGTTGTTTATGGGTCCTGCAAACCATCCAGACTGCGGTCAGTAACGCTGAGGTCCGTTTCGACAGCCAATGCAGAATGAGATGATGACAGAATGATCCACGGAGTCTCTGACGACAGGAACTCTGCAGTCCGTGATGTGACAGGTAAACGAAATGAAGAGATGGAGGTCCGGACGACGCGGCAGCTCCACTACACGCCACAGGCCGCCCGTTTTACAGCAACAGACAGGGAAATGAGGTAAACCAGCAACAGGCTCTCCTGTCGCTCCGTTCCGTTTTGGCACGATGACTGAATATGACGGCACGGGTTCCAGTCGAAGCATAGGAAACAGAAAAGGCACGTTTCTCAGAGGACTCGCTCTGTGACTCAGTCTGAGTTTCATTCGCTTCTCTCCAGTCTGTGTCTGCAGCCTTTGGTGTCTAATCGTTCCCTCGGTCCTTGGCCTGTGTTGGCGAGAACCCGTTCAGTTTGCTGCGCTCTGCTGCGAACTGCGAAAGGTTAGTCAGGCTGGTGTTTTCCTCCTTCTTTTCTCGGCTCTCTTCGTCCGGCTCCCCGTCTTCCTCCCCCGTTCTCTCCTCTCCTTGTGTCGGCATGTTGATGGCCATGCTGGTACGCCGGGAATCTCCTGGGATGTTCCTGCACAGGTCGCGGCTCTTATTGCGCCTGGCCAGCTTGGTGAGCGACCCGAACCGCACGTTAAAGAGGTTCTCCTCTGAGGAAGATGCCGTCTGCGGGGCTTGCTCGCTGCTCTGCTGCTCGTACGCCTCGCAGGCCCCCTTCAGCCTCAGGTTGTTCAGTTTGCCGTCGATGTTCTCTTGGGAAGAGGTTTTGAAACGTCCTGCATCCAGATTGGCAAACATGGCCCGCTTCTCTGGGGACAGAACGTCGAGCGATTGAGCCCGCTGTTCCAGGCCCAGCTGACGACGCTCCATGCTGCGGATGGTGGCGGCCCGCTGCAGTTTGTCGTGGATCTCCACACTCAGACGCCTCCTGGTTTCCCGGAATTCGGCTCTGACGTTTGCCTTCCACTCCGCGGCGTGAGCCTTGAACTCTCCCACCTAAAATAAGGAGATCGGAGGACTTAGCATTGTAGAACACACTAGGAAGGATGTCAGTTTGCAACGATGGATGCCAAGGGGTTAATATCAACACATTGGCAGAAACAGAAACAACCAAAATCAAATATGTAACAAGTGCAGATACAGTGGTCGGCAGTCAGGGCCTTCAAAGCCTAAAACTATCAGAAACACTGACCCTTCATTCATAACCTATACTTTAATTTTCTTCTTTGCAACTGTATTAATTTGTTGCAAACAATCTGTTCTTTTCATTTTGTAGTGTTTCTATTGGCCGTGTTGCTTCCATTACATTTATCTGGTTGTTATATTTTCTGTCCAATCAGATTTCAGCCTCTGGGTGTTGCTATGTCAATCCAATCTGCCCAAAACCTTCAGAATCAGCAGCGCTGCTGATGTAACCTTCACAATATTAGTGAGGAATGTTTTATTCAGCCAATCAGATTACAGATTCAGCTAGAAGGGACGCCTCTTATTCAGTATTTTCTGTCCTCTGATTGGTCAGTATTGGTCATATCAACAGCCAAGTTAAGCTAGCAACAATCTGCATTTTAAACGATCTTTTGTTCAAAATGTTTCTGGCCTTAATGGCTGAAACTAAATGGAGACACTAAGACTTCCTGCACAAAGAAGGAAGGATGGATTTAGTTTATAAATAATCAGCATCTCTTCTTTTTCTATGAGCTGGAGGTTTCTTCCTGTTCAAAGGGAGTTTTTCCTCTCCACTGTCGCTACAAGCATGCTCAGTGTGAGGGATTGCTGTAGAGTCAATGAGTCGATACAACCAGCTGGTTTTTCTTAGATAGAAAACTTAGAATCAATATGAATGGATGATCTGGTGAACTGGAAAGTGCCCTGAGATGACATGATGTGAATTGGAGCTATAGAAATAAACTGAATAGAATTGAATTGAGTGTGATATATATTTCATCTCTATTTTATCTGTTAATTAGATTAATCTGAATCTGAACGGCTCCTAATGATGTAAAAATGGTGGAGCTGTGGTTATAGAGGTTTGCTGTTGCCTTAATTCACCCTCACAATGACCTTCCTCTGGGTTTTACCTGCGCAGTGGCAGGCAGTGCATATGGTTCCTAGGCCTTCAGTGGGCACCTGGGTTCTTCTAAGCTCAGTGAGGAAATACCACCTGACAGCTGTTCCAGGTGGAAAGTTATTATCTGATATGAAGTAAAACTTCCCTTTAGGCAGTATTTTCAGATGCTGCTAATCACATGTTTACTTCAGTGCATTCAGTACTACAGATTTCTCTACTTCAATTTATGCGGTTTATTGCATTGCTTTGAGTTAAGTAATACGACGGAGAATTAGGACCAGCCTACAGATTTATATTTTTTTAAATACAAGAAGAAGATCATAACAGAATAATATCAGAATAAAGTCATAATATAATGTTGCAACTTTATTCTCGTAATATTACGACTCGAAATATCTCGTAATATTATGACTTTATTCTCATAATATTATGACTTTATTCTTAAAATGTTGCAACTTTATTTTTGTAATATTACAAATTTATTCTGATAATGTTTCAAAGCTTTTTTCATAATATTATGACTTTATTCTTGTATTTAACCCTTTAAAGCCCGATCCAAGAATAAAACAAAACAGAAAATTACTTTTTTTTGGTTTGAAGTCCTTATTTGGCCTTTTAACAAAATATGTAAAAAGAAAAAACAGAAACATTTTTGATATTAATAATTTATTACTATGCGTTAAGTCAAGATTATTTTTTGTGTAGTCTTCTACTGGCTGTTATCAGGTATATCTGATTGTGTACAATAGGATTTTAAGCAAAGTTTTTACCATTAAATTATACAAAAGGTGTCAGACGCAAAACATTTCAGAAACCGTATGTATCAAATATGATACATTTGGCATTACAGGGTTAAAAACAACATAATACGTAACTTTTTGTGTTTACAGGACATTTAGAATTTGCTGTAAATTTTGTATTTAAACAAATTTTTTCCCGTTCAGCCGCCGTATCCTTCGGGTCGTCAGTCACCAATTGGCTCCCTCGCCTCTGACCACAGCGGTCGGTAGACGACCCGCTCCGTTGGGTTTAGTGTGAACGCACCTTTACACGCCACATGATCACACAGAGAAACCATGCGGGATAAAAGCTCACCTCCTCCTTGGTTTTTTTGGAGAGCACCCTCAGCCAGTCCCCGATCATGCTGAGAACAGCAGCGAAGTAAGCCAACCCCACCAGGATCCAGAACCACACCAGAGGCTTGTACCAGGTCATATATTCTATGGTCCGGTTTCCGCCTGTAGGGGGAGCAGAAACACGGCAGGGGTCAGCGGAGGCGAATCCAATGATCAGCGGGAAGCTGCCGGCGTGCGGGACGACCTGCTACGTAGTCTCCGATCCCCACGGTGGTAAGCGTGATCACCACAAAGTAGATGGCCTCCAGGGTGGTCCAACCCTCGATGTGTTTGAAGATCACGGCGGGGATGGTGACGAAGACGATGCAGCCGGCGAGGATAAACAAAATGGCGGACGTCACTCTTATCTTGGTCTGGCTGATCTGTTTGTGTTTTTGCTGAGATAATTTAAAGGTGGACATTTGATTAAGAAATGACAGAAAAAATGTGGATATCCTTAAAAAAGACAAAATAAAACAGAAACATAGCCTGGATGGCATTAAACAGATTCTTTTCTACTCCTATAGCTCTACAACTCCAAACATCAATAATGGAGGAGGTTACTCACCCTGAATATCTTCTCAACTCGTAAGATGCTTTTCACAAAGATGGTCCCCAGCTGGTCTCCAACCCCCGCCAGCAAGAAGCCAAAGAGAGGGATGCCAAAGATGGCATAGAGAATGCAAAAGATCTTCCCTCCCTCTGTGCTGGGGGCGATGTTTCCATAACCTGTGGAACCAGGAAGAACATGTCAGAATTAAAACAGATCCAGAGGACGGCAAGGTGAGGAAGACGAGAAAGAAAAGTCAATCAAGCTTCTCTTATGCAACAGAATCAATTGATGGCCTTATGTAATACCTCTCAGTGCCTAGAAAAGCTCCAGCAGACGGTAATTAGGTTCCCCTTGAAGGAAATTGCATTAATAATGAATCTACTGTAACAAACACCATAGAATGAGGTGAAGAACCCAGACGGCCAGCGGAAAGTTCAGCCTGGTGTCTTTGTTACCGACACCAACAGGAGAAATCACAGCAGGTGATCAGAGGTTTTAGGATGGTCCTGATATTCCCAGGAATAAAGTAATATTACTCCAACATTTATGAAATTTTCCAACAACAGCAATGAGAACTCCTATCTTATCTTACAGAGTCTAATCGTTTCCATCAGCGCGCTGATTTCAGAGGTTTTCTACCATCGTTTCCAGTTGATTTCTGGTATCGATACTGAATCAAGTCTTGGTTCAGTTTTGGTTGAGTCGTAGAATCAGGACATAAACAGAAAAACTTCTCTTCAACGTTTCTTTACATGTGAACCACAAACGGCAGAGTTTCTCTGCAGGACTTTATGTGACAGACCAATGCTTCACAAAGTTCTTTACAGTAGTTTTATACAGTAGCAGCCATTCAAAATGGCCCTTCCTAGACAAACACCAGTTGAATGGCAGCCCGCTTCCCTCCGACTTCCAGCAGAATCCCCTCCAACTTCCAGTACCCCCTTATGCATATTTATTTACTCTGATTCCACTCTTCACTGAATTACAGGTTCTGACCAGCAGATGATGCTTCTCTTTAGATCTTAATGTCCACAAATCATGACAGAAAGAATATTTTAGTACAAAGATTGATGTTTAAAAAGAACCTGAAATGGACCAGTCAAGGATTGGTCAAGGAAAGCGGGAATATTTTGAATGGCTACTACTGGCGGCTGTTTCTGGTGCTCTAGACGCTTCAGGACCCTTTGATGCACGTCAACCATAGACTCTGCATGTAAAGCGGCTGCTTCTGCTGCTCAAAGCGTGTGCGGTGTGAACGTATCATAACACCGAGGTGTGCTACCGGTACGGCTCTGATTTAGGTCCGTTGTTTGACCAAATTTCTCTGCTCCTGTTTGCAGTGAGTTTGGTTCTATTACCGTTTCAAGCTAAGAACAGGCTATTAAATGGAAACTTCTAAAAATGGCACCCAGAGATAAAACTTTTAAAGTAGCTTTTCCTCCTGGGCTTTACTCTGGAGTGACGGTCAAAGACGCATCCTATGCTTGAAACAGTAAATCCCACAAAGTTAAAAAATTAAAAAACAATCCACTGGACTTTGTTTCCAAGTCTGAAGACGTTTCGCTTCCCATCCAGGAAGCTTTTTCAATACAAAGTGTCTGGATTAACGTTGAGTTCCAGCTTTTATAGAGTTCAAACTTGGAGACAAAGTCCAGTGGTTTTTTTTTTTTTTTTACTTTCTTAGCTTTGTTGGAATGACTAAGGCCTGAATGATAGGATCTTCACCAGCAAGTTGAAACACCAAAGGAAGAAAGTTTGCTTCATATTCCTGCAGAGGGAAAAGATCCTCACAGCTTTTTAGGGGAGCGCCCCCTGGGGGGCAAAAGCTAAAAGTTATTGGAATAAATAACCCATTTAGGGGTAGCTTTATGAATAGCATTGATAAAAAAGTTTTATTCTTTTACACAGTAAATACAATGACTTTAAAGGTGGTATTTTTCAGAAATAAAGGTTACTGTAATTTATTTACTGCAGCTGAGGTTGTTTGTTTTAAATGATTAAAAAGAGATTGCGAGCCGCTGTTTCAAGGAAACCAAAGTCCTTTTAATTCCTAACTGAACTTTCTGTTGGTCGATCAGAAAATATTCCTATAAGAAACGTTCAAAGCAATAAAAATACTTTTTTGAGCACCCCGAGTTTCTGACATGACTGTATGATTTTAAACGACCTCGGAAGGATCAACGGGCCGCCATGTTGTCGCAGTGTAAGCAGCCGAGCCTGGAAGCGTGGACACAACATGTTTATGTCAGCAGATCTCAGAGCTGAGCTTCACGAGCCGTAAGCTCCAACAGCGATGAAGATAGTAAATAGTAAAACTCACCTGAGAATAAAACCGTTAGCTGAGATTTTAGGACATCGATTTAAGGTTAGAAAGCAGAGAAATGGGTTCAATAAGAACATTAAATAGAAATAAAATTAATCCATAAAAGGTAATAATTGGTTTATTCATATTAAATCCCAGTGGAAAAGCAGTTGAGCATCCAGACGTATGGGATGCCAGGAATCAGAGCCGAGCAGCATCAGCGGCTCTCACCTATGGTGGTGATGACTGTCCCAGCAAAGAAGAAGGCACTGCCCGTGTCCCAGTAGCTGGAGTTGTTGGTTTCTCCGATCGGCCTGACTCCTGCGCTCACGGCGTCTATGGCGTGCTGCAGAGAACAACAGAAGACAAAGAAACGGGACTGATGAAATCCCAGCAGGAAGAATCAGGGTCAGCAGCGATATTCAGGTAAACCAGCATGAACCAGTATTTCTTAAACTAAGGGTTTATGTTTATGAAGGTGCCAAAGGTTCGCATTAAGACATCATAACTGGGGAGGAATCGCATGTCTGCCATGTTTCTCCATCAGTCCAAGGCTATCAACAGAAAAATCTGTTGATAATTTAGTCTTGCTAGCAGAAAACTTTGTCATGATCTTGGCGCTGATGACTGGTTAAATTACTCATCACCGCTCATCTGATCCACCTGCTTCTCTTTAAGGTCCTTGCTTCCAGTCATCAGGGCCAGATCATTCTTGTTCTCCACTGGTGAGTGTTTTAAGAGTTCCTTGGTGATTTTCTGATCCTGACCTGTTCTGCCTCTCAACCACTGAGCCTTCCTGTTCCCATCCAAACAGTTTGCCTGAGCTGTCTTTGGACTCCTGGACCTCTGAGCCTGCCTCTTCCTGTTCTGATCTGTTTGCCTGACCTGGCTTCGGACTACTGCTTGTTCTCCGGCCCTGCAGCATCTGGGACACATTGTGGTCACTAACCTCTGTTACTCTCCTGCAGAGTTCCCTGTTCCTCTTTTTGAATAATCTTACTGTCTGTCCTGCCTTAAATACTGGGTCTTCTGTTCTGAGCCTTGACAAACTTCGGATTCGTTAGACATACAGAAGACAATACAGGAGGACAACCAAAATCCGTCTGTGTGGAGAGCACAGTGCTGTGGGCTTTTCTGTTTAAAAAAAGAAGCCCATATGAAAAAAAGTCGAATCGATTTCACACATCAGATTGTCTGTTGGTTTTAAATGAATACAAAATCAACACACAGATTTTAAAGTGAAAAACATCTGATTTCCTGATATAACTCCATAACTTAGCTTAGCAAAATTCCAGTAATTCCAGTTTTAGCTAGCAATTTTTCCATGGTTCTTTTTTCAGGTTCGCATATCCACCATAAACACGTGATGTCCTACCGTCATGTTTACCCACTCTGCTTCATTCACTAGCTAGCTTATGGTGACCCGATGTCCCTGATATCAGGGGACAGTCCCCGTTTTGGACCACCTGTCTTCAGATAAAGCTGTCCCTGGCAATTTCCCAGATTTGACCGTTTTGAGAAATGTTGAGTGTGAAGTGTTATTATGGTACAAAGAGTGCGAGACCATACTGTTAGCTATCTGGTTGCACTGATGTTAGAGTAATAAGGAAGGAATCACAGCATACTTAAAACAAAAGAAGCAGAAATTCATTATCAAAACCGGTCTCAGCTGCCCTGTCTGAAGGCCTGGTTATCCTCCTGCAGCAGTGTGTTGCATTTGGATTTATGCGAAGTATTGAAACGTGGTCTGCGCTATACGCTATGGGTCTAGATACAACCGAGGCGGAGAGGAACTGGGGGCTAGTTTGTGACAACAGAGGGACATGACGGCGAAAAAGAGCGGGTATCCAGGTGGAAAAAGGGTCCCAGCGTTCTCGCGCACCTTGCTCTTCTAGCTGGTCCAACTTCGCTAGTTGTTTTCTGCCATTTCGGTCATTAAAACAAAACAATCCGGCCTCCTGTCTGCAGCACTGTCTGCGGTCAGCTACAATTTGGGAGAGGTGCAGCGGAGTGGGCGGGGACGTCTTTGCGTTCACTGAGACACCTACGCAGACGACCTCGTGTTGAAGCATAAATCAGCCTTTATGGTGAGGGTGTTAATCGATTCGTTTGATTTGAATTTGGCTGATCATTGGAATAAATGTTTGGTTCGTGCCCAGGATAATAAAAGTAAAGGGCTCTGATGTGTTCGTTTTATTAAAGAAATGTAAGATAAACCAAGCAAGTGAACAAACAGTCAGACAGACCATTGGCTGCAGCTGCAGGAGGAAATAGACTCAGATCAAATGAACCAGAATGACTGAAAACTCCTTATAGGGAGCTAATCTAGTTCAGTGGTTCTCCAGGATCAATGAGGGTTCATCTAAAGATGTTTTTAGAACTGATTGGTGACCTTTAGTTTATATCTGCAGATAGTTAGTTGTTATAAGAACAGTTGGTGTAAGCTGTTTTGCTGATTTATGGTTGTGTGTTGGAAAAAAAATCGAAATCTAGATAAGTAGTTTTTTTCTTAAAATAAGTGCATTTGTTCTTGGATTGACAAATCATCTCCTTTACCTACTAAAATTAAGGGTAAATACACTTAATTTAAGAAATTTTCCCAGTGTGATTTATGAGCATGTACTTCCAGGTTTAGGTGTGATTTTCTACCACTCAGTTTGGATAAATGAAAGTATAAAAACTAAGAGGCAGTTGTCATGATCTGCCCTGATAGCTGACCTTAATTGTTCATGTCATTCACCTGTCTAACTCTGCCTGGTTCCTAATCATCACTCATCATATCCACCTGTGCTTCATATACGGCTCAGATCATTGATTGATGCCTGTTTGTTAGAAAAAAACCTCAGTAACCAGCCAGACACACCTGGATTAATTAGTTTGTCCAGAAATGAAAGACAGGAAGCTGCTGAGGATCAGGGAATAGTTGATCTGTGCATTGGTGGGAGAAATTCATCGGCCTTTTTAAGACGCACAGCAGGGCCCTGCTGATGCGGACAGCTTTTCTTTTCCTCATGTCATTCTTCCTTCAGGGGGCGGCAGAGCGCCTCTAGTCCCACCCCCACACCTTTCCCCCAACCCAGAGACACAGTTCTAGTTTTTTATCATTAATAATGTTGATTATCCATTTTGTTTACCTTAAGGAATACTAGCAGCGTGGAGAGAAACTTTCCTGGTTTTTACAATTCATTTTGTTGTTTAAATATTAAATAATAAATGAAACCATTACTGTTCCAGTTTCCTGAGTTTAATCTTGAAGAGATTTATTTCTTTTTATGTCAATTCTGGAAAAGACACCTTAGATTTACATGTCCACACCCACTCCCATCCATATTAAAGCACATTAGCCTATGATAAACCCTCTTTATATGGTGCCACTTAGCTAAGGTAGCTTGTTAGCACGGCCTGTTGTTGATAGGATTACAAACCGTCCCTTAAAAAAACGGAATGGTTCCGTATTTAGAAATAGAAGTACCTTTCCTGTATTTATTGGAAATGGAACAAACTTTGCCCTGTGTTCCTGTGAGAGTAAAAAAATAATCAGTAAAAAGCTAATGGAAAATGAAGAACAACGTTAGATACAAAACTTACAGTAAACTTGTTCCCCTCCCTGTCCTGCATTGTGACCAATGAGCTGGCAGCATATATGTAACGGTCCAGAATCCCCTCATCCCATTGGTTGAAGTGTTGCTCATGGAGAAAATAGCTGTTGACAGCAGAGCATTATGGGGGACGAATGGAGGAATTTAAATACTGATGCTGCTTTTTGAGGCGGAAAACTCCTCATTGCTGCAAGAGCTCAAAGGAAAGACAAGTGGAAAAAGTCGGCTATCGCCACATTATGTGGCATTTAGCTAATTATCTTTTTTTCTCTTTTCCAACTGTAGCCTACAGTCATTGCATTTAATGCAGAAATATGTTTACAAGATTGCCAAAGTTTGTTGTTGCACCAAAAATGTGCACTATTTATTTATTGTTTTATATTCATTTTTATAGTTTGAAGTTAAGCAGGACAGGCTTTTGTTTAAGATACTTATATTATTCAGCAAAGTTTTTTATTTTGTATTAAAGTGAATTGCTGGTAAATCATTTGTTTTCCATGTGTTCATGTCATTCACAAATATGCATCTAATTCAATGCAGATTTGAGTCAAATAAAAAAACTAATAATTTCACACACAAATAGGGGCTAAAGAAAATCGCCAGGAGGGCTGAAGGCAATCGGGTCAGCCGGAACGCACAGCAGGCGACCCCTTTTTTTTCAGGGAGTTGGTAACCCGACCTTCAGTTTACAGATTCACATCTGGGCTCATTCAAGGGGCGACAAGCTGTTCTCTAAAGCCACCTAATTCATCAGATTGTCAGAGAAAAGTAACTGTAGGTCAATCAGAGTTTGTTTGCTAATATTTCCTGAAATGTAATATTACAGAATAAAAAAAAAATATATATATATAAATATATACAGAATGTCAAACTAATTATTGTTTAAAGCAATTGTAAAAACATTTCTCATTCCTCTGTGTTGCGATTGTTTTTCTTTAGGTTTTTATCAGCATTTAGCATTTAGCTGCTCCATTAAGGTTAACCCTCAGTCTGTTCACTCAGGCTTCAGCTGTGAGTCCATTTAATGAAATATGCATTTAATCCACTGACACATATTTCTGAGCAGTAGGAGCACGATTACTCACCATTGCTCACATGGTTGCCTCAGTTTCCGCTAACAACATTTAGCCTCTGAAAATAATCATTTTCAATAAAGTTTTAGGTTTTTTGATCATAAATCATGGTTTAAAATTAAACCCAACAGAAGCTAATTTTAGAGTAGAGGGATAGAAAGACATGGCCGCCCAATGAGTCTGAATATTTAATGATTCTATTTCTGCCCCATAACTTCCATTAGAACAGAAACAAAAAGGGTTTCAGGATTTATTTTATTTTTACCCTTTTTTCATTATTAATTCCATCTATGTTATTGCTCAGTCATCTTCTATTGTTTTTATTTAAAGTATGTTATTGTCGTATTCTTAGTTTTATTAACCTATTATACTGTTTTCTGTTCTTTTCAGTCTGTTATCATCTTTGATGTTCATCTTTGTTTCAGCTTAGATTTTTGTTAAATCGCTTTATAAATAAAACTGATAATCGATGAGCAGCTATTAAAAAGCTTCCTGTTGAACATTGGGGATGTTTCTAATTAAAACCTACAGGTGCAACAATCTAAAGGTCTTAGTGGATCAACTCAGGAAGGAAAAACTGTTTATTAGAGACAGAAAAACTCTCCTCCATTTAAAAAAGGAAAAATTTGTGGTTTAAAAGAAAACTGTTAGCAGAAAGAAATGGCACCGATGCAGTGAAACATTTCTTAAACCGATAGCATTATTATTAATTTTAGTTACAAAACATTTTAAAATAGTTTTATCCTCTGGGCCCTTTTGATAGTTCAGACCTTCTGCTCTGCAAATAAGCTTCACTTATCCCTTCATAGAGGAAGTAACTCTGACAGCAGCTTTCATTTAATAGTTTTCTTCTATAGAGACACTTTATTTTTATTTATTTTTTTTACAAAAACAGCTGCTGACTTTTCATTTGTTGATATACTGACAACATTCACAGGAGGTTAACCCTTTAAAGGACGCTTATTGAAATCACTTTGAAAATTTCAAGCCACGAGGACAGCAGCTCAACCAGCCTGCTGAGCATCTTCATAATGTTCCTGTGGTTTTAGCAACGAAACAAAGACAAGGGCAGTTTTCCTTATTCCCTGTTTTATCTATAAAACATTTCACTGCTTTTAACAAAAACAGGAAAGATTTATCACCATTAAAATTAGTTTACCACAGTTAAATTAACAAGTCAAAGCAAAAGTCCGCTCACATTCAGAATTCAAACTTCTGAAAGTCCTTTATACATGAAATGATTCCA
>NW_015151260.1:68343-75197 GCF_000732505.1 Cyprinodon variegatus | reverse complement strand
TCAGTTTCACTATAGCTCTGGTGAATTTCAATGGTGAAGTCCTCTGGAAATCTTCAATAATTGTTGTTGATTGCAGATGTGTCTAATAGTTCCAATTGATTTTGCTTATAAAGCGGGGAGAATGGCGCTAGGCTTACCGTGACGGCGCTGCTGGAAGATGGCAGGAGGGAGGGGTTACTATATTTGGGCAAAAATTGCTGCTTAATGGGAGTATTAGTTTAGGTATAAATAACGAACCATTGGTTATTCCTGGCTGATCGGACTTTTCCTTTAAGGTCAGTATAATAACGAGAAACATCCACTGGCCCTAAACTATTAAGTAAAAATAACAAAAAGTGCTTCTATAAAAATCTCATGAAAAAGAAAGAAATACGTTTTATTTGTCATAACTAGCGTTGCAACAATGCAATTTTTTGGCCCCGATACCATACCCGATACCTGGCTGTGCAGTATCGCCGATATCATCTGTTTGAAATTGATGTGTGTATATATGAAGAACTGCATCCTACTTGGATGTAAAATAATTGCCATCATGGCTTTGTCAAGTTGCTGCCTACATTTGTGAAGCAGGAAAAAGACTAATACAAAGTGAATCCAGTAGAACTTTTTATTGCCTACCTGAAATGGGTGACGATAGTTTATAAAACTTTTGGATCTCAAAATGGTTTCGTGTCCAATTTGTTGGTACACGCCGATACCGATACCACCATTTTAGTGCTGAATCGGGGCCCCGCCCGATACTGGTATCGTTGTGGGTGCAGCACTAGTTATAACATAGAGCTTTAATGCTGATACAGGAACTTAGATTCTTACTTATTTAATTCAGTTAATGAAATCCATTAGTAAGGGGTGTGCAGGTGATGAAAACTGTAACTTGGCCTAAAAAGGGTTCAATTACTGAAAGCTCTGTTATCAGACGATAATGTGTTGCTTTCTGGGACCTTTAAGTCTGCTTCCTGTTGTCAGACGGGTTCTTCATTCTACCAGCCTGCTTGTTATACTTTAAAGTTATGGAGGAGGATCTTTTATTTCCAGGTGAAACGTCTAAATCAGTGGTCCTCCTAACTGTCAATCATTCTGGTGATATGTTTACGTAGGGCCGTCCTTCGTGCTCGTCACCATTTTCACTGACCGTTGGTGAGTCTGACATAGTGGGAGAGGTGGCCTAGTGGGCATAGAGCTTGGAATCCTGAGGTTCTGATTTTGACCCCCAGTCCCACAGACTGCCACTCTGGGTCCCTGAGCAAGACCCTGAACCCCAAACTTCTCCCTGGGTGCCGCACAATGGCAGCCCACTGAGATGGGTTAAATGCAGAGGTAAATTTCTCCAATGTGAGATCAATAAAGTTATTATTATTATAGCAGAAAAAGTGCTCATTTTCTTTTGGAAAGTAAAACCTGGCATACACTGTACGATATTTTCAATTGTTGCACGCAGCAAACTGTACGATGAAACCACAGGGTTTAAAAGTTTGCAGCTTGTGATGTTTGTTCACCAAAGCATGCCCCATGGGCATTTTTTTTTTTTAAGTGAAGAGGGCGGGTCTTTTCAAAAATTTGCAAAAGTCCTCCATTATACCTTTAACCAGAATAAATCAAGTTAATCCCAGCAGAGAGAACTTGCATATGTTTCTACATCCTCATCATCAGAGTTTCTTTGTCTTTTTTGTGTTGATATTTTGCTCTGCAGGATGTGTGAACAGAAAGTGAGCCCCCACTGGTTCTGTGCTAATGAGTTTTCCTTCGCTCCACTGCAGGATCATTAGCAGCAGGTTTTCATCCCCTCAGCAGGTGATCAGGGCAGCATGGCGCCTCACGCTCTCCTCCGCTCTGCTGCAATCTGATAGGCCACCATTTGACTTCAGCAACACCTGCAGACGGACCCAAACCAAACCAACACGTGTCTGATGATTCCTGGGCGAAGGCGGCAGCGTTCCACGCCGCATCAGTCACGGCTGCTTCAGGTAAACCAGCAAGTGCAGGAGTTTATTTGGAGATTAGTGACTCATCAATACATGAAGCCGAGCTGCTGAGAGTGACTCATCCAACCAGCAGGATGGAGGGGTGGGGGGGCGTTGAAAGGTTCACAAGGTCCCAGTTTTCCTGCTGAGGAGCAGACGGACCTTTTGTTGATGGACCTGTGAAGCAGCTGCTCCTGTTCTGGAAGCATCCATCTTAGCTGCTCATGTCTTCATATTTATCAGGAAGATAAATAAAGAACCGCTTTCTTCTCCGTCTCTTCAGTAAAGATGGCAGCTATCATAACTTGGCTCCTCGTGGCTTCCAGACTTTTAGTGCTTTAGTCAAACGCTTCCTGTGTTTTTTTAGTGTGAATATAAACCATGGTAACCGGTCATAAACGAGTTTGAATTCTACCCATAATCCATCTGGAAAGGCTGCTGTGGTGGTTAAAGGGAGGGACACTCAGCTGATTGGCCGAATCACCAAGCGGTGCCTGGTCCTCAGCTCACCTGCTGCCACACCTGACTGAAACCAACGGCTCCATGGCCGCTAAAAAAGTGATGCAGTCACACAGTGAGAATGGCCTAGTCAAAGTAAAGCCGCCTACCTTTTCTCAATTCAAATGTCTGGATCCGCAGTGAGTTTGAGTCCTATATAGACAAGGCCTTGTATTGCTTGGAAACATGCAAATGGTAACCGATTCGAACATTTGAACAATCGTAACATTTGAATTGAGAAAGCTTCCTGGAGAGGTGGCGAAACGTCTTCAGATCTTGGAAACCAAGTCCAGTGGATATTTTTTGAACTTTTACTGAATGACTATGACCTGGATGACTGGGAATCTTCATCAGCAAGTCACTCTGGAGTTTAAGTGGCATCAGCCAAAAAATTTATTATGAAGATGAGAAAAACATGTATATGTCACACCGGACCATTAGTCACACCTTTTTGAAAGGTTAGTCTATCCATGGAATCCGTGTTCTGATAATTGGCGCGTGGTCGGCTACTGCTCGAAGATCGCATTGATTTATTTAATGATCGGACATCTGAGAAGCAGCGATAGCGCAACAGTTGCCCTGTTGCCTACTCTGGTTGTTTTAAATATTACCACAGACTACAGGCCTATTTTATAGCTTAATTGGCACTTTTAATCAGTTTGCTTTTAGACAATTTTACCGGTAGGGCTTAACAGCAAAGCTACATAGCGCCCTCTCATGGTGAAAACAAAGGTATACATGTCTCACCAGAGTAAAAGTCACATGGCCAGCCAAACCATGAAAAAAAGTGCCACTTATAGTCTGAAAAATACGGTACTCGTATCTGTTTATTGTGTGATTTTAATGTTACGTCGCTGGCGGTGCAGAATGGGATGAAATGCTAAACTGATGCTCTTACAAGTGGCATCAGTTTAGCTCCACTGCCCAGCCACCCTATGAAGGAAACTCATTCCCCCCTAAATCCCTCCATCACTATAGAGTAGGGACTATATAGTGAACTTTATAGTGAACTCAGTTAACTGACCGTTCAGACAGATAATCACTGCTTTTTGCTCTGTTGGTCACGTAACTCCTCCTCTACCGCGCGGTGCCGGCGCCATCTTTGTTATTAGTCACCGCTGTCGGGTAGCGACAGCCTATGGCGACAGCGGGCCGCTGTGACAGCAAATCCCATAATGCTTTGCAAAGAGAGCTCTCCACGCAAAGCATTCTGGGATATATCTGCCTCTTCTGAGGTCTTTCTTTTCTTCTCATACACTGCGTAGACACTGTTTCTCTTACGACCATCAGCCATTTTCAAAGAAACGCAGCGAGAAAGGTGAGCTTCAATGACTGCCTGAAACCGTAGCTCACCAAAGATATACGGCTGAAAGAAGAAGATAGCCAATGGGACGAACACGCAAGACGGCTTCATGCAAACATATCACCAGGATGATTGACAGGTAGGAGGACCACTGATTGAGATAATCCACCCAGAAATAAAAGATCCTCCTCCATACCTTTAAATTTCCTAATATGAAATTAATCTCAATAAATTACCAATTTTTTCAGGTCTAATCCTGTAATATAACAATATAATTCTCAGATTATTATGACTTTTATTTTAGGATTTCAATCTGCTAATATTGTGACTTTAATCGTAGAATTTCTGTCTGTATGGCCCTTCGACTCCGTCATGTAGAATAAACTGGTTGGTTGGCAGAACTGACCTTGATGATGGCGTCCAGCTCGCTAGCGGTCACACAGGGGTGTCTGTCCAGGAAGGAGGCCTTTTCCAGGGTGATGCTTGTCTTCTGGTTGCTCTCAAAGGGTTGCTCCAGAGCCTTGAATGCCAGAGCTCCAGCGACCAGGTAGAGGACCACCACCACGAACACAGCCATCACAGTCTTCCACTTCATCACCGACTGGAGCGCCGCCAGGGAGCCGTCGCTGCTGGCATCCAGGCTGGCCACCATGCTGGCCGAGCGCGAGGAGATGGAGAGGCGTGGGAGCGCGCAGTGGCCGCTGGTCCTTGGGTCGTAGCCCATGGGGTTCTGCATGGTGGCCACGCTGGCGTGGACCAGGCTGGACTTCACCATGCCGGGCTGCATCTTTTTGGGGGGGACCAAGTGGGTCTGGACCGCCACTAAGAACCAGGGTGAGAAAAAAAAACCTCTGGTTAGAATAAGAACAGATGATTCCTATGATGTCCTTCAGCCTTTAGAGATGCATTCAAATAAATTTGGTTGGTGTGGATGAAGGAGCTACCAGATCCCAGAGGATCAAACATCTGATGTGGTTTAAAGAAACCTGCCTAATGGCATTTATTCCCCATGAAGTGGTCAGAGCTACGTACATGACAGTCAGTCAGTCAGTCAGACAGGCAGACAACGCTGCTAAAGATACGCTGCCAAATGACATTTTACTTTCATTACAGTGACAGTAAAGCTTCTTATTTCTTTCATATTTAAGTCTAATGTTACTCTCACACTGGAATGACAATAAAAAAAAGTTGAAAAGCTGAAAGATGATGATAAAGACATCAAGGAAAGAAGAGTTTTCAGCCAAACCACAAGCACAACGCATTGCACACAAACTGATTTTAATTATTTAATATACACTATGAGGTCCGCTGCGGTGCGAAGCCCAGAGGAGCTCCAAGGAGCACGCTCAAACGGCCTCTGTGTCGTGGGCAAATCGCTCAGTGGGCAAACAAGGATTCTTCTTCTTCTTCCTCTCAGAGGAAAACCCAAAAGCATGGCGGGGGTGCAATTAGTGAAATGGAGTTCTTTCTGTAAAATTGACAGACTGTAGTAGCCATGTTTGCTCAGCCATGTCTTTGTCCAAATACGTCGTCACCTTTTCTTTTTAGGGCTTTCAGCACAAATGGCCCAAATAGCAAAGGAAGAGCATTTCACTCTAGTGAGCTTCATGTTCCTCTTCTACTCGTTTGGCTTCTGGATAGACGAGTCAGAGTAGCGCCATCTTCTGCGGAGCTGAGTCCCACCTGGTTTTTATACGTACAGTGTGAGCAGTTAGATCGCATCAGAGCATCGGGTCGCACAGTGTGAGAACAAACATCGTAAAACTGCAGGATTTCTACAGGTTTCCATAGAAACCGCTACACAGGCGCACGGCTTAACACAGGAGGCCACCTCCTGGGCGACCTCCTCAAGACTGGACTCAGCTGTTCCCCTACACCTGAAGGCTAAAGGACGCTCGTTGGAGGACAACAACATCCAAATTCTGGCCAAGGGAGACAGATGGTTTGAAAGAGGGGTTAAGGAAGCCATCTTTGTTAACCTGGAATCTCTCAGCATGTTTAGGAAAAATACCCAGAAGATTCACCTCCCACCTGACCTCACCTGACTCACTTCAATGAGGCATAAGACAGAAACCATTCTGACCATGGAGTTAAAGACCCATCAGGACTCCCTAACCACCATTGACCCCCCAGGTGACCTCCATGGCCAGTCCATCCAGGAGGAATCAGAACCTCCGTTAGTTGCCCATAATCCTTTGTTACACCTCCAGCATGTTAATCTTAGTTCTTCCCACACCTAGTTAGAACTGAAGGACCCTCTTAGATGATAGGAGAACGTCTTCAAGAAAACTTCACCTCCAGTTACCTAAACTGAACTTAAAAGCTTAAAAAAGCTTTTTTTAAAAGAATGATTTTTCCGTCTATTGATGAAACCGCTGTCAGATGAAGAAGAAGGATCTACCAGAAATCTCATTGTTTATCAGAAAGTAAAATAAAAGGCTGAGAAACTGATGACACAAGTAGAACCAGTAAGAACCTGCTGGGGAATCCAGGACTGCGGTGAACATGAGAATGTCTGGTTCGATGAAGATTCCATTAGTGTAAAGTCATTTTTAAACCACTAAAACAGCTTCACATTGATTTTCTAAACATTAGATAAGCTCTGAGTAGAAAATGTTTGATGCATAATATCCTTTCACCTCCGCTCTCTGCTTCAGCGTTACACTAACCGAAGATGAAGGAAAAAAAATCCCCGGATCTAATGGTCCATAATGGCAGTCCTGGATGAAGATGCAGAATTTGATGAGGTTATGGGATCAGTTACACCTGCAGCTTTTTTTGGTTGCAGCCAGATTACAGCTGGCTTGTTGGAGAGAAACTTCAGCATGTTTGCTCCTCAGAATACTGGACCAAAGACCCAGGAACCAGAAGGCTGGATCAAAGACCCAGGAACCAAAAGACTGGATCACAGACCAGGAACCAGAAGACTGGATCAAAGACCCAGGAACCAAAAGACTGGATCACAGACCAGGAACCAGAAGACTGGATCAAAGACCCAGGAACCAAAAGACTGGATCACAGACCAGGAACCAGAAGACTGGATCAAAGACACAGGAACCAGAAGACTGGATCAAAGACCAGGAACCAGAAGA
>NW_015151260.1:61437-66560 GCF_000732505.1 Cyprinodon variegatus | reverse complement strand
TAATGGCAGTCCTGGATGAAGATGCAGAATTTGATGAGGTTATGGGATCAGTTACACCTGCAGCTTTTTTTGGTTGCAGCCAGATTACAGCTGGCTTGGTGGAGAGAAACTTCAGCATGTTTGCTCCTCAGAATACTGGACCAAAGACCCAGGAACCAGAAGACTGGATCAAAGACCAGGAACCAAAAGACTGGATCAAAGACCCAGAAACCAAAAGACTGGATCAAAGACCCAGGAACTAGAAAACTGGATCAAAGACCAGGAACCAAATGACTGGATCAAAGACCAGGAACCAGAGCAGACTGGTGGTGTCCTGTTGACTGCCAGCAGCTTCTACACTTTTAACTCACAAAATAACCCATCAAGCAGCATCTATCCTCTCTGCAAAAACATTACACAAAAACAAACCAACACAACATTTTAATAAATAAAATCCAATAAAGTGCTGAGCTTTTTTTCGTTCTTTTTACAGAGTCTGGGCTGAGAACAACGCAGTGGATCCCTGTTAGCCTTAACGATAATCTACCCTTTAATCAGGTGTTCCAGTTTGATCAAAGAAACATTATTTTAGGAAAACATGTTTGGATGAGAAATTAAAGATATGATTTACCTTCTGCTCTGTTTCTGTCTCTCCGGTTCTACAGGAAATAGAAACTCATGGCACCAGAAACTGAACTGAAATCAAATTGACTGAATTCAGATCATTTAAATGAAATACACCAGTTTGAAAATTAATTTCAGGAAAGTGAAGCTGAATGTAATGGTTTAAAACTAAATCCATTTGCTTTAAAAATATATATAACTTGTTATTTAATTTCAGTTTGTAAATGTTTTTTGTGTCACACAGCCAGGTTTGGCCCCTGTACTGAAGAAAAAATATTCAAAGAAATTCTACTGATGATCTGCGCTGGAACAGACATGCTTACTGATAGATCCGCTGCATCTATCCTTTTTTTTTCCTTTAAAAAATTCAGTTTTACTAATTATTTCAGAACAATAAGGTGATAGCTTCAGTGGGATTGAGACAGGATCCCTGCTTTCATCTGCTAAATGTTTTTTCAAAACAAATAAAAAATACTCTAATTTTTACAGCTGAATCTATCAGTTTTATTTTTAGTTCTAAAACAGCAATTTTACCTAAAATTTAACTTTAATTTAAAAATATCTAAAATGAAGTGATTAATTGACTTAATATTCCAAATAGCTTTATTTGATCTTTTAGATATTTATAGAGCTACATTTTTTAAGTTGCTTTTTTGCTATGCTAAGGGGTTTTAATTTTAACGATAATCCAAATAAACATTTTCAAGCCAGAAATAAATATGATCAGTTTGTAGACACAGAATTTTAATTAAACCTAATTAATTAATTAAAATTTATCTTAAAATATTTTAATTCCTTGCCCTGTCTTTTAGTTTTATGCTTTTCTGGGCCCCCATGAATTCACGCCCCCCGTCCCAGTCGGAAATCTGCTCTAGAACCGCCTCTGCAAACAGCTAAATAAAAGACTTATCAGTAATTATTAATGATAGCAAAGCTGATGCACTTTTCATCTCTAGTATTTGAGTGAAACTAGAAATAATCGAAGCTGTTTGACACTAAATGAGCCTTAATTAGTTATAAATGAGCCTTATTTGTTTAATTCAGGGTTAAAATGTAAATAATCTCCTAATTAGACTAAAGTTTATGAAAGTTGATGTTTAATGAGGATCAAATGAAAGCAATGCTCCATGCTTTTGTTTTGAAAGGCATTCTGTGATATTTGGCTTTTTGAACTATGATGATCAGAAGGATGGAGCTGCTGGTTTCTGATGGTGTTGCTGGTTTCTGATGGTGTTGCTGGTTCCTGATGGTTTTGCTGGTTCCTGCTGAGGAACCAGCATCTCCCAAAGGAGCAAATTGTGCAAAACTGTTGAAGCGCGTGAGGCATGTAATGCGGGTCTGCTGCAGGTAGCCCCCCCCCCCTCTCAGAATGGGGGGGTTTCCCCAGAATCACACAGAACTTCTCCTTCAGTAGAATTTATGTTGTTCTATTATATTTATGTTTTTTTTGTTTGTTTTTTACCAACCTTGTTCTGGGTCCCAGTTTACTTGCTTTGTCGGATTTTCTATTGGAAATTTCATCTTTGGTCCGTTTCCTTGGCAACCGTGCGGGGAAATGTTCGGCGTGGATCCCGGATCCAGAACCAAAGGAGGAGAACCGAGTCACGACGCGCAGGGTTCGCCCGCCGCCTTCCCCGCAGCCCGGTTCGGTTGGAGAGCAGCGTTGAGCGCATCGACACGCCGCATTGTCTGCCTCCAGGAGAGGCTTCCTCCTCCTCCTCCTCTTCCTCACCCCGCCTTGCGTGAACGCAGCGCGTGCAGACAGGATGCTTCCCGCACCCCCCCTCCGTGGTGCCGCACCGCGCGCTGGTCCGAACCACTGTGGGATAAAGTGGTTCGGTCCAGCTCCGTTTTTACGCACGCCTCTCAGCAGCAGCCTGAGCAGCGGGGGGTGGAAGGGTGGAAGGGTGGAGGCTCCACCTGCTCAGACTCTGATCTCATCTTTGGGTTTTTAACCAACCGGTTCGTTTCATCTGCGGATCCAGAAACATTTACTCACTTTTTTGGGTCCAAACAGGATCTTCTTCTCCTCATCTGTAGGCAGGAGATGCGCACATGGCGCACAGCGGCACAATCCACCGCAGACGCTCTATTACATCATTCACATGGGGAGGGGGGGATACAGACCACTAACCTTCTGTGACCCATCACCATCCTTATCAATAGGATTCCCTTTCTGATGCGGTTCTCTTTGTCTGCCTGTTAGAATAAACTGCTCTCTATGAAAAAACCTTCAGGAACAGAAATATCCAAACAACACAATCATTTATTGGCTGGTTTATTTTAAAATGGTGATTTATTTATTAAAACAGTCCAGTTCAGTTCAGACTTGGATTAGCTAAACATGATTCTCCTGCTGGACCAGCAGGTGGCGATGATGAGAAACTTGTTCCATTAGGGAAGATCTGCATGATGCTGATGGAGGCTTGGCTCCATCAGAAACAGGATCAGGAACAGAAACAGCAACAGTGACAGGATCAGGAACAGAATCAGGAACAGGATTAGGCATACAATCAGGAACAGAATCAGGATCAGGAATAGAATCAGGATCAGGAATAGAATCAGGAACAGGATCAGGAATAGAATCAGGATCAGGAACAGAATCAGGATCAGGAATAGAATCAGGATCAGGAACAGAATCAGGAACAGGATCGGAAACAGAATCAGGAACAGGATCAGGAATAGAATCAGGAACAGAATCAGGATCAGGAACAGAATCAGGAACAGGATCAGAAACAGAATCAGGAACAGAATCCAAAACAGGAACAGAATCAGGAACAGGATCAGTAGTAGAATCAGGATCAAGAACAGGATCAGGAGTAGAATCAGTAACAGAATTGGGAAGAGGATCAGGAACAGAATCAGGAACAGGATCAGGAACAGGCCACCATGCAGACACAACAGGACTGTTGCTCTGCACTGCAAAAAGGACATTCCATCATTTAAATCTATTTCCGTTTATGATAAAGCACGTCCATTTTTCTTGGAAATAGTGTATTTTCCTGTAATCTGAGCAGGTAGGTCAGATGTAGATAGAATGAGAACATATACCTTTAAAATAAGAAATGATTCAATGATTGGATTTAAAGTTTTAATTGAATGATTCTAAAAATCTTTATTCCTCTGACAGATTATCAGACTTTCCTCCTTATTTTAGGGATAAAAGTGCTTCTTTTAGGAACCATTGCTGCCAGATCCTATTATTAGCATTATTTGTTGAACTATAATCTGTGATTCTGTTGCTGAAAAGTTTTTTTTTCTTTTTTCTTAGAAATTTTTCATTTGCCTTATTGTTTGTCTTTTCTATCCCTGTGGTACAAAAACTGTCCTCTAACTACAAGTTCATATCTTAGATCCCAAAAGATCCTTGAACTTGTTCTGAGATTGATTCAGTGGCAGCTATTCAAAATGTCCCCACTTTTCCGGGCTGGTCCCTTATAATTCCTTTTTAAACATCAATCTTGGTACTAAAATATTCTTTCTGTCATGATTTGTGGACATTAAGATCTAAAGAGAAGCGCCATCTCCTGGTCAGACCCTGTAATTCAGTGAAAGGATGGAGTCAGAGTAAAGAAACAGGCAAGAGAGGGTCACTGCAGTGGCTGGAAGTTGGAGGGAGTTGCTGCTATTCGATGGTGTTTAACTGGGAAGGGCATTTTTGAATGGCTGCTATTGTATCTTAATCTGAACAGATTATGTTTGATTATTAATCTACTTTTGAGAAGAATCTACTAACCCTAACTAGAATGGCTCTACCAAACAATAGAAGCCCTGAGGTGAGCGATGGGTGGCCTAACGGTGGTGCGTTCAGGGACATCTTCCTCTGACGCCTTTTAGCTCACGCTGGTTCTAGACTAATTTCTCTTTGGATAAGGAGTCAAACCAGCAGCAGCTTCACAGAAGTTTGTTTTTTGTTCTTTCACCTTTGAGGGAATCTTCTATCAGCTGATGAGACAAAATTAGAACTTCTTGGAGCACATAAATGTGTGCGGAGTTCAGCAAGGCAGCTGTCTTGGTCCCTTTGCTTTACAGTATTTATGTGAATAATGAGTCATATGTGTTGCATAAGGGCTGTATATTGACATAACATTGCCTCTAATTTATGAGATGTTCCTGCTAATTTCACTCACAATATTATTAATATGTAAAGACCAGGACATTGTTTGATCTAAAGTAACCCAATCGTTTAGTCTCAGTCACCTGATCTACAGATTGGTGGTTTAAAGTCAGGTTTGGCCTTGGTACGTCTCTTTAATGGCATGTTTAGAGCCAAAGGTCATAGATACATTCAGTTTTACCCTGTTCTTCCCCCAGGGGAGGATTTACCATCAGGCAATAGGCATCCCTCACACCAAGCATGCTTGTAGTGACAGTGGAGAGGAAAAACTACCTTTGAACATGAAGAAACCTCAAGCAGAACCAGGCTCTGTGTGAGTTCCCATCTGCTGAGGCCGACTGGGGTTCAAGGAGACAGAAGCAGACATAGAAAAAGAAGCATAGATACAAAAGGCAACTGTCAA
>NW_015151260.1:56698-60011 GCF_000732505.1 Cyprinodon variegatus | reverse complement strand
AAAATATTATTTTAAAAGGCAGAACCAAATGAAAGATTCTCCTGTCATGCTGCACCTGTGTGTAACTACTGTTTCTTAAATTGCTTCCAATAAAGAAAGTTAATAAAAAAAAAAGGCAGAACCAGAAGAAATCTCTAAGACAGCCAATCAGATTGAGTTAATTTCTGTTATTTTATTACATATTATTTTTTCATTAGGTGATAATATTCCCCAAAATGTTTTCTAATCACATTTTTAGAAATTTGAAGGTTTCAATTATTAAAACTTCAAGCAAGAAAGATTCAAAGTGTGGAAAAAAAAAAAACAAAAACAGAAAGATAAAGTTTTCGCATCTGTGGAATGGAGAGCCTTTTTTGGAGCATTTCAACCGGGTCTGTGCTCCCCGTCTCCCCCTGCTGTACAGTCGCCGTCATTACAGTCTCTGAAAAAGCCTCCAGTTTAACAGTTTTCCTCTGCTGCCACCTGCTGCTCAACAAGCAGAACTGCAGAACTGCGCCAAACGTTCAAAACTGTTTCCTGCGGCTTCGCTTGATTAAAACAGAAAAATGGAAATGTTGTTATAGGAATAACCTAGAAATTAAAAAACACAGAAATAATAAATAACAGGAAAAGAAAGCAAAACAAACAACTAAGTAATTAAACTATGATGTAATATTTAATACTCTATATGACTGTGTTCTACTATTTCTATGTATACCTGCCATCTGACAAGACCTACCTGCTGTGATTTCTGATCTAATAACCTCTAAACTTTGTCCTGATTGTTACTTGGTGTTTATATGATGATGATGGTGATAAGCAGTGGTAACTGTGACTAAGATTTTCATTAAATAAGCCTAAAATTTGACTGAATCAGCTCAGGAGTGAAGATGTTGGAGGGGGATGGTTTGGAGAGGTGGGATCATGGATTCTCTGGAGCTTCCAGATAGAGAAGGAGCAGAGGAAGAAAGTGAGATTAAAGCAGATTAATGACTGTGGCTGTGCCAGAGTAATGCATCCTATTAGAAGAATCAGAACTACAGGCGGATCAAACATAAATTTAATATCTATGATGTTCTGTATTTCCACAGTAAGACCAACCACCTGTTTATATTTAATCCCAGTTTAAATGTAGTTAAGATTGATTAGAGAGAACAAACTGAACCATGTAGACTGAAGGACACAGCAGAGCATTCAGGGAGGAAACAGTGGAGAATTAAACTGAATCATCAGTTTTTAAACTTGTTTTATTTCAAAGTTCACCATATAACTTTTTTTTTAACTGTTGCTGCTTTATCACCTTAAAGTCTTTTAGGGGTTAGAGTTTTCTTAGTGTAGTTGAATCCTGAGGAATTTTACTGCAGGAAGTGACGTCATTTGAGTCTAAATCCTTGTCGGTGCGTTGATTGGCCACTAGAGGAAGCCCTTTTTCCGGCTGCTGCCGTGGGGTGTGGACACGATAAGGGCGTGTCACAGTGAAGACGAAATACCAAAATAAAGATCACATGTTGGCCCCAGCTTCTCTGTTTTTGTTTTTAGGCTAGAGAGAAACAGCGCCCTCGGGTGGATGGCCAAGAAATGGCAAAAACACCAGAGTCTCCGGACTGAACCATTCAGGCAGGTGGAGGGAGGACAGGCGAGTTAAAAAGTTTCTTTTCATCTAAAAACCCAAATGTATTAAAAAAATTATGAATAAAATGTATGTTTGGCATAATTTGGGTTAGATGAGTAGTTTAGTGGCTGTTTTCCTGCGGTCTGTTTTATCCCCTTCTGCCTGACTGGAAGTGGTTCGGTCCAGTAGTGAAGGCGAAGCTCGGTTTGTTTTCCACGACCAGGAGGATCAAGCGGACCGAACCTGCCGCCATGGCTCTGTGCGGACGTGTGGGAGCCATGGCTTTACCCAGCGAGCTCATCGTCCACATCTTCTCCTTCCTGTCCGACCGGGACAAGCTCCGCGCCTCGGCCGTCTGCTCACGCTGGAGGGAGTGCCTCTTCTACCCGGCCCTGTGGACCGAGCTCCGGCTGCGGATCGGCGGCTTCGGTTCCGAGGAGACGCCGAAGCTGGACTTCCTCATGCGGAAGTTCGGCTCCTTCGTCCGGGAGCTGCAGCTGGAGCTGGCGCCGGTGGAAGGGAACCTGAGCCCGGAGCGTCCCCCCGGCGGCCCGGAGGGGGACCCGCAGCAGCTGCCGGAGCGCTGGAGGGCCGCCATGGCCGCCTACTTGGAGCAGGTTCTCTGCGTGTTCACCAGCATCCGGAACAACAGGTAATGTTCTGCTGCAGGGAGGGGGGGCAGGTAATGCTGGCCGCCATATTGGTTCGGTTTGCTGAAGATTTGGATCCCTTAGTGGAACCGGCTGGAGTTACGTAATCATGTCAGTCTGTGAGGACGACGGAGAAGTTGGCTTCCGACTGATCACTAAAGGATCATTTCATCTTTTAAAGAAACCGCCTTTGATCTGCTCTAGATCCTAGAACCGCCTTTGATCTGCTCTAGATCCCAAAACCGCCTTTGATCTGCTCTAGATCCCAAAACCTCCTTTGGTTCTAGGAACCAGAACCGCCTTTGATCTTCTCTAGAACCCAGAACCGGCTTTGGTTCTAGGAACCAGAACCGTGTTTGATCTGCTCTAGAACCCAGAATCACTTTTGATTCTAGGAACCAGATCCGCCTTTGATCCTAGAACCCAGAACCGTCTTTGATCTGCGCTAGAACTCAGAACTGCCTCTGATCCTAAAACTCAGAACCGCCTTTGATCTTCTCTAGAACCCAGAACCTCCTTTGGTTCTAGGAACCAGAAACGCCTTTGAGCTGCTCTAGAACCCAGAACCGCCTTTGGTTCTAGGAACCAGAACCGTGTTTGATCTGCTCTAAAACCCAGAACCACTTTTGGTAGTAGGAACCAGAACCCCCTTCAATCCTAGAACCCAAAACCGCCTTTGATCTGCTTAGAATGTAGAAACTAGAACTAACTTTGATCTGCTTAGAATCTAGAAACCAGAGCTGCCTTTGATCTGCTTAGAATCTTGAACCCAGAACCGTCTTTGATCCTAGAACCCAGAACCGCCTTTGATCTGCTTAAAATCCAGAACCCATAACCACCTTTGATCCTGGAACCTAGACCCACCTTTGATCCTAGAACTCGAAACCGCCTTTGATGTGCTTAGAATGTAGAACCCAAAACCACCTGTGATCCTGGAACCTAGACCCACCTTTGATCCTAGAACTCGAAACCGCCTTTGATGTGCTTAGAATGTAGAACCCAAAACCACCTGTGATCCTGGAACCTAGACCCACCTTTGATCCTAGAACTCGAAACCGCCTTTGATGTGCTT
>NW_015151260.1:52565-53037 GCF_000732505.1 Cyprinodon variegatus | reverse complement strand
AAGGGTAGCCTGCTGCTGCAGCCAGGGCTAACGGTAGCCTGCTGCTGCAGCCAGGGCTAACGGTAGCCTGCTGCTGCAGCCAGGGCTAACGGTAGCCTGCTGCTGCAGCCAGGGCTAACGGAAGCCTGCTGCTGCAGCCAGGGCTAACGAAAGCCAGTCTCCAGCAGCGCTCTCTCTGCATAGGTGTGTGTGAAGGATCGCTGGCTCTGATGGAGGTTTGATTGTTTTATTTGACTAAATGTTCATTTGATTTGTGTTTATCTGACTGTGTTCATTTTTATTCCTCAACTAAATGAAAATGGTCAGAATTTATTATTATCTAGAGTGGAGCTTTTGAACAGGGGGTCAGCGACCCCTAGGGGCCCACTGAGGTACTGCATGGGGGTGGTGAAAGTTTTGGTTGATTGGACTTTTTATATTCTCCCTTAGAATTTTTTCCACTAATTGAAATGTCTTTAAATCCACATTAACA
>NW_015151260.1:48317-50150 GCF_000732505.1 Cyprinodon variegatus | reverse complement strand
GAGCTCTTTCAAGCTGGGCACCGTTTCATTCACAACACCTGTCCCATCAACCAGGAATCAGAAATACTTTGATAATCCCAGGGAGGAATTACTTTAGTTACATTACTCCATCTGTAATGGAGTCACTATAGGACCAGTACTGGCGTTTCTGTGAACCGAAAAACAGCCATTTCCTCTGACCCTCCACTTTATGGCTCTAATGAGGGTCTGCTCTCAGGCGAGCCGATGATAGTCTCCCCCTGGTGGTCTGGAGCTCCTCAGCCCTGATGAATTTTTTTTTTCTCCGTCATATTTTTGTGTTTTTCAGCATCATCTCTAAATGTTTTTGTCTAACTTTCTGAATTTGCAGTGAAAGCCTGTTTTCTCCTGGCATTGGCTCTTCTCAGCTACCGTAGTTTTCTGGAGTAAAATGCCTCCATTAAACCTTTTTCTAACATTTCACAGTCAAACATCTGGAATGAAAGCTGAACTGCAGGGTTGGCGTCACGGTGCCGGGCAGCCGGGCTGGACTCGACCCCGACGGAACCAAACAGATCCAGTTTATTCAAACAGAACCAGGAGGGTCCCGGTGTTCCTCCATCACAATAACAGGTTTGTTGGTTCGTCTGCTTCTCCTCCAGGAACCTCCAGAGGCTGAGTTTATACGGAGACACCTTCATCCTGCAGCAGGAGGGACTGTTGGACAGCGCCAACCTGCATCAGATCCACCAGGGGGACAAAAAGATCAAAGAGTAAGAATCAGCTCCTGTTGGCTGTGACCATTACCTCACCCAGCTAATGATGCTAATTGAACGCTAAGTTCACGCATGGCTTCGCTTCTTGGTGGGGTTTGTCTTCATATCGTCGTGGAGAAGTCCTGGGCTTTGACTAGACCGCTTCTCTTGATGAACCAGTTTGATCCAGATCTATTCGGACTCTGATCTGCTAATGTTAGCCCAGGAAGGCTAACGTTAGCAGAGCTGCTTTTTATTGCATTACATGTGGGTTAGCATTAGCACTGCGTCGCTGCCTCAGAGTTTTCATGAGCCGCTCTACATCAGATATCTGCTGGAACAATCTGATCTTCTGTTTACTGTATTAGCTAGAGCTAACACCGTTAGCGGAAGCTAAGGTGAAGTCAACATCAAATCAGAGGATAATGAAGGAGTATCTCATCGTTCTGATAAATCAGAGAAAATGTTTTGATCCTGGTGCTAACCGCTAACAGTCTTAGTTAGAACCTGGAGCTCCTTTAGCGTAACTCTCCATCAAGGTTAGCATCTCGTAGCAGCAGCTTCTTTAGCTAACTCTTCCCTCTTCCTCCGTTTGATCCTCATCTTCATCACCTCAGGGTTCCTGCAGGTCCTTAAAAAGTCTTAAAAGGCATTGAATTCTTCAAAATAAAACTAAGGCCTTAATTGGTATTAAAATGTCTTAAATTAGTCTTTCGTAGGTCTTAATTTTTAAAACATCATAAATAGGATTATTTTTATAATGATTTTTTTTGTAATCTAAATAAAACATTAAGATTGACAATTCTTTTTTTATTTAAAAAATATATATAACGGCTCGCCATTATTGGTTCCGTCCCGATAGCGGAACCAATAAAAGCGTTGTTGCGGCCGGAACATTTGGGAGATGCACCATTAACTTTTTGTCTGGAAAATATGAGCAAGTGTAAATGTAACCAAAATTGTCTCCAGCCAAGAGTTTTCTCCATGGCTAAAACCAGGGAACATACATGAGGCTCAGTGGATTTAGTGCAAGAAGTCATTAAAGCTCAGAACGATGGGAATTAAGGTAGTGGAGTCGCACTTGCGAAGCACGAAACACAAAGCTTCAAAATGGAGTTAC
>NW_015151260.1:28240-46604 GCF_000732505.1 Cyprinodon variegatus | reverse complement strand
TAGAACCTCTAGAACCAGTAGAACCTTTGAACCAGTAGAACCTCTAGAACCAGTAGAACCTTTGAACCAGTAGAACCTCTAGAACCAGTAGAACCAGTAAAAACTCTAGAACCAGTAGAACCTTTAGAACCAGTAAAAACTCTAGAAACAGTAGAACCTCTAAAACCAGTAGAACCAGTAGAAACTCTAGAACCAGTAGAACCTTAAGAACCAGTAGAACCTTAAGAACCAGTATAACCTTAAGAACCAATAGAACCTCTCGAACCAGTAGAACCTTAAGAACCAGTATAACCTTAAGAACCAATAGAACCTCTCGAACCAGTAGAACCTTTAGAACCAGTAAAAACTCTAGAACTAGTAGAACCTCTCGAACCAGTAGAACCTTTAGAACCAGTAAAAACTCTAGAACCAGTAGTAACTCTAGATCCAGTAGAACCTTTAGAACCAGTAAAAACTCTAGAACCAGTAGAACCTCTAGAACCAGTAGTAACTCTAGATCCAGTAGAACCTTTAGAACTAGTAAAAACTCTAGAAACAGTGTAACCTTTAGAACCAGTAGAACCTCTAGAAACAGTGTAACCTTTAGAACCAGTAGAACCTCTCGAACCAGTAGAACCTTTAGAACCAGTAAAAACTCTAGAACTCGTAGTAACTCTAGAACCAGTAGAACCTCTAGAACCTTTAGAACCAGTAGCTTCCTGCTGTGAACCAGCGTTGGTTCCGGAGGTCGTTGCTGTGTCCTGTTCCCTAAGCGAAGCGGGTCAGAGATCTTGGGGTTCTGCTGGGTCCGGTCAATGTTCTGAATCCTGGTTCTTGTCCTTCAGAATCCAGGAGCTGTTCATGGAGCTGCTGTCCAACAGCCGCCAGCTGCGCTGGTTGTCCTGCAGCTTCATGCTGGGTCTGCTGACGCCGCGCTCCTTAGCCCGCCTGTCCAACCAGTCCGCCGAGACGCTGCAGCACCTCAGTTTCCTGGACCACCAGCAGGGTGAGTGCGCCTCCTGCTGTGATGGATGAGGAGCAGCCGAGGCAGATTGTCTAAGCATCCAGCCTTCCTCCTCTCCTCTTCCTCAGGGCCCCTCGTCTCGCCGTCGGAGCTCGATCGGCTCTCCAACCTTCACTCCCTGGCTCTGGATTTTCCCGACTTCTCGTCCGAGCTCTGCGCTCTGCTGGCGTCTCCACGCAGAGCTCCCCTCCACCGCCTCTCCCTGCTGCTCAACGGCGCCGCCCTGGAGTTTAAATCGTTAGAAAGCACAGCAAGAGAGGACGACTGGAAGGCGCTGGTAACTAGACCTGTTTTCAGCCGTCTGTCTGTGAGCCCAAAGTCGTTCTAATAGACTCCACCCCCCTGCAGGTACGGGTCAGCGCTAACCTGCGGGTGTACGTCATGGCCCTGGAGGTGGACAGCTCAGAGCTCCTCAGGGTCCTGAAGCCCAGCCTGCCTCTAGAGCGCCTCCACCTGGACAGCTACAGCACGCTGGTGACCGATGGCACGCTGGAGCTCGTCTCCCAGCAGTACAACAAAACCCTCACCCACTTCCTGCTGCTGAGGGACGGCCCTGGCTTCCCCGACCTCAGCGTCAACCGCAACGAAGACCCGCTGGTCCTGCTGGCCTGGAGGTGCACCCAGCTGGCTGTGCTGGTGATACACGGTGAGCTGATGTGAGGGTGAATGGATGAAGGTCAGAGTGAATGTGAGGCCGCCACCTACGAGGAGAAGCGAGCAGTTAAGCTAAGCTATTGTCCCATGGCGGCACATCACCTGTGATGTTTAATTAATAAACACCTCAAGCTTTTAACAAGCTAAACATGAACAAAGTAAAGAAAAAAGATCATTTGTTGCCTTCATAGAGTGTTTCTCTCTGCGCTCATCAGCCCCCGGCAGCAGCTCTGCTCATACTCAACTTATTTTAGGATATTTTTCGGTTTTTGGGGGAATCCAAAGTTTCTGCTGAAAGCGGTGGACCGCCACAGCAAAATAAAAGCTTCTCCTTCACAATAAAACAACACGGTCAACCAACGGCTACGTTCACGCAGAACCCGATACGAATCTGATCTTTTCAAATGTGTCTGAACGGCCAGGTCGCATTCATCCGACCCGAACGCCATTAGTAACCGAAAAAGAAAGACGACCATCATGGCGGATGATGATGATACAGAGAGCAGTCTTTTTTTTTATTTGATTAATTATTTAAACGCCAAATAAAAAAGCCTCATTAAACGTCTTGTTGAATACCTCATTGAATGCCACGTGTTTCACATGCGTACCGTCGGATAAAACTTTGAGACCTTCTTAAAATATTTATTTATGGCTCTTTAAAGACCTGATTAAAATCCCTCATCAAACATTTCTTTGAATGCGTCATTAACTGTCAAATACATCTCATAAGGTTGTTTATAAAATACCTCATTGAATGCCTCATATAATGCCTTTAGCCGGGCGTACGCTGCGCAATTTTTATTTTTTTTTTGTTGCCCTTTTCGGGGCAATTTTTCAGTCGTGCGAGAATTTTTCAATTCAGCCGACTTCCAGCCTGATGGTGAGTGGTGTAGTGTACAGGGGGTAACGAGGGGCGATCAGCGTCTAACGACCACCTCCCCATCAGGAATCATAAGTGAGAAAATCAAACATGTTAGAAATTCAGTCGGGAGTCGTAAGGTGGTCGTGGGCAAATCGCTCAGTGGGCAAACAAGGATTCTTCTTCTTCTTCTTTTTACTCTCAGAGGAAAACACAGCAGCATGGCGGGTTGCAAAGAGTGAAATGGAGTTAAATTGACAGACCGTAGTAGCCAAGCGCTTTCAGCACAAAATTGCTCAAATAGCCATGGCTGCGCGTTTCACTGTAGTGAGCTTCATATTCCTCTTCTACTCGTTTGACTTCTAGATAGACGAGTCCAAGTAGCGCCATCTCACTGTGGTGCTGAGTCCCACCTGGGTTTTAGACGTACAGTGTGAGCAGGTAGATCGCATCAGAGCGTCGGATCGCACATGCATAGTGAGCTGTGAACTCACACTGTACGACGAAACCGCAGGGTTTCGTCGTACAGTGCGAGCTGTGAGCTGTAGCTGCGTGCAAAGATTGAAAAAAATCGCACCGATTATGCCCGGCTTTATCGATGCCTCATTGAATACTTCTTTAACGTCGTCGTTCAGTTCCTCAGACGGCTCACTAAAGGCCTCAGGTTGTGCCGCGCTTCACTTTTTTAGTCGGTAAAACAGTTTTTTAGAGCGTTGTGTACTTTGGCTGACCTTTCTGTGTGGGTGGAGCCATGACAGATGGCGTGACACCAGTTAGTCCTTCTTTTCTTGCAGACTTTAAGACACATCTTGTCCATAACCCTCATCAGGTAAGCTTACAGATTTTCCAAAGCTTTCATTGATTCTTTCCATCAAGTCAGACTGTCTATTTAGAATGTCCTCTGGAAAACATGGCGATGCTGGGAAGCGGCTAAACATCTGTAGTGTTCAGAACGGCGGCGTGTTTCTGTGTGTCTGGTCTCTGGCGAAGGAACCCCAGAAGTTGTGACGTCTCTCATCTCTGCAGGTTACACCGTCTGGTCCCACAACCTGGTGGCCATCTCCAGGCTCCGTGGCTCCTGTCTCCGCGTCCTCACCGTGTCCGAAGAGAGCATCGACTTCGACCCGGACCAGTCGCTGTACACGGAGGGTGACCCGGTCCATAACCTGGTGAAGGAGGTGTCTCTGGGCCTCGGCCGCGTCTGGCACCCGTGCCTGGACTCCAGCACGGTTCTGTCCGAACCCACCCAGCATTTCCACCGCGAGCTGCGCGCCTTCAGCGCCGGCATGTAGACTGTGTGTGTGTGTGTGTCGGGGGAGGCGGGTGCATAGACCAGACCAGGTGGACCGACGGCGTACAGGCAGAGCCGAGCCGGACCGGACATCACCTACTGGATCGGTTTGATTTGAGGTTTTAAAGTTCAGCACAAAGTCATGAAACCAGATCAGTCTGCAAAGATGGTCCAGTCCGGTCCAGCCTGGTCTGGTCTGGACACAGTTTGGTCTGCACTCGTTTCCATCACCCTAATGACCTACAGAGCCTCTCTGAGACTCTGAATCCCCCCCACTCCAATGTGTTTTATCTCATAACCCCCCCCCCAAAAAAAAAAAAGTGTTTGAATGCAGATTTCTGCTCACAGACCAACAGGAACCAACAGGAACCGGCCCGTAGAGCTTTGTTTGGCAGCAGGGGGCGATCTGATTGGCTGTTTGTTCATTTACTGTTTTTTAAGGTCAAAGGTCATTATTCGGGGTTTCTGAGCTGCTGATGGAGAGTTTGTTACACTTCCCACCCTGTTCACCTGCTGCTGACCTCAGAGCCAAACTGGTTCTGGTTCTTCCAGCGCCGCCTCTGATCTGAATTTAGCCGATGACCCGAAAGGCCCAGAGGCCTGGAAGAGAAGCTGCAGCTTCCATCTGTTTCCTTGGTGCCATATGAAGCGGTTCTTACCCTTCCTTCCTGATCAGACCCTGACGGTTCTGGTCAGATCATCACTCTGACCGATGTGCAGAACAATCAGTTACCTTTTTCTCTTTTGACACGGTTGCCTTAGAAATGGCTCCATCCTCCCCGGTTTGAACGGTTCTGGATGCCGCCATCAAACCGGGCCCTCGCACCCGCCAAGCGGACCTGATCATACATTTGTTTTCAACGATTAAGGTCGAGGGAGGATGGAGAGTCTGGAGGTCCATGTTTCTTCCCTTCCAGCACTTTACTGGGTCCCAGTAAGCGGGCGTTGTCGTAACCTGGTTCATCTGCTCCCTCCTGGGTCCGTATCAGTAGAGGAACCTCACTCTGGTACCACTGGGTTCTGGTTCCTTTTTTTTTTTTAACCTCCTTGTGAGTTTTCTCTGACTGGAAGGCTGATCAGTCTGGTTCTGAGGACCGAACGGAGCCGATACTTGAATAAAGACCGCCTCGTGGTCCAATCAGACCTGAATAGTCGATGGTTCTGGAGTCCAAAGCTTGGTTCTGTGGGTCTGATTTTAGTTGCTGGTTGATGAATGTTCTGATGAATCCGGTAGAAGCGGGTTTGTTCTGGATGCGGTTCTAACTGCCAAAGACCAAAGTGGAGCAAAGTTCAGAAGTGGACCGATGTAGCCTCCTGGTGGCGCTCCTGGGGGACCATCCAGAACCGTTCAAACCAAAGCAGAGCTGCTGGCTACCAGAACTTTAGCTCGGCTCGGTCCTTTACCTCTGACTGGTACTCAGGGTCCATGATTAGCTGATGTCACGCAGACGTCAGAGATCCAGCGGAGGTTCTAGGAGTTCTGCTTGTGCCGTCCCTCTGGGGGCCGACGGCTGGTCCGGGTCTCCCCGGTTTGGAGTTAATTTGAAGCTGTAAACATTTTCTGCTGCTAGAAGAAGAACATTCCAGGAGGGGGAGGAGCTTCTCTGAACAGATATTCTGTTTGTCGGTGCAGCGCTTCTGCCTCTTCTGTCTCCGGACCTTCAGTTCAAGCAGACCGGTTCTGGTTGGTCCGGTTTGATTCTGGGTGCGCTGCCGTCGGATGAGGAAGTGAATCCACAGAGCTGGCCTCTAGCTCCCTCCCTCATTGGTCGACCCGTCGGACCAGACGCTGTCCGGTTAGCTTTGCGCCAAAGCAGCCAACTTACCGCGTCGCTCTGGGTCTGACTTCCTGTTAACTTATGATGAAGTGACGCCTGCTGCTCTGTTGACGGGTTCTTAACGACGTCGCTGCTGAACGGCAGAGGAACCGTCGGACGTCGGTGCCGAGAGGTTCAGATCTGCTCCGAAGCCTGCAGGGACCCAAATGTCCCGATTAGCCAGGCAGGCAGGCGGGCCTGCCATCCAACCAGAACCGCCTCACAACTATGCAAGAGGAGCGCGGATGATCCAAACTCCACCTGGTCTTTGGATTCTGTTTCTCATCCTCTGACAGACGGTAGATGTGAACTAATGAGACACTGCAGTGACGATACCTGGCCTTATGATGATGATGATGATGGTTTGTAATCATTTTAGTCTGAAGATCTCCTGAATCCGGTCGGCCAACCCGGCGGCGGCGGCGGGTCACTCTTGGTCTCTGTGAGACCGGCTAGGCGGCCCGGTTTTATCGTGGTACGAATGTTGTGCATTTGTTTCAAATCAGGACAGTTTGCAATAACAGCAGTTTAAACAGTGGCCACAAGGGGGCACAAGCAGTGCTGACGGCGCCCGGCTACGTCTTTAGAAAACCATAGCGGAAGAGAGATCTATATACAGAGAAGTCAATCTATATATGTGTACCTGCTCGGCGTGTTTGTGACGTGTCGCCCTCGCTTCGGTTCTTCAACAGGAAGTTTATCCTAAAGCCACACAGACGCCATGTTGTCATGTTTTCTTTTTATTTTGCAGAGATGGTTTTAAGTTGTTGTTGCTGAAAACTCGTGTTCCTGTGAGACTGTTTGGTGATGTAATAGCGCCCCCTAAACGGAGGGGGGCAGATCTGCAGGAGAGGGATTGGACTTTTATTGAGAATGTTGATGGGTGTTCCTGTTGGAGCGATAAGAGGGAAACCTGCAGAACCGATGCTGAATGGATGCTTCTCTTCTTTTAGTCTGTGAATAAAAACATTAAAAAGCTGCTTTGTTCTCGTTTTTTTTTTTTTTTACATCAAAGCTGCTCTTAAAGAGGGAAACAGAAAGTACCAGCGCTTTCCTTAGAGCTGCAGAAACAGATCCTTTTATAAAGGAGGCAGGGAAAGCAGAATAAAGCCTTAGCCTCGCTGCATGCAGTTAGCCGAGCCTTGTTGCTAAATAATTCTATAAACCTGTCAATCAGCCGCACTTTCTAACAGACTGTGACATTAGCGCTGTGGATGGGAGGAGGTCTGAAAATAAAGCTGCTTTCAGCTCTGGGAGCAGGAGAGCTGCTCCTCAGGATGCTCCTATCTTTAGCATTGAAGAGGAGCTGCTGAGCTAGAAAACTTTAACCAGAGTCTATGGCGAAGATTTATGGAAATACGTCACAGATACAACAACGGATGAAACAGATTAAAAATTTATCTTGCACATCTAAAATATATATAAATATATTTGGATATATTTTTATATATTTTACATATACATACATTTTATACTTTAATTACTTTTTTACTGAAATAGTCTGACAGACACAGATGCCAGATTATTTTTGTAAAAACAACAGATATTTGTTTTACAGTGCAGTGAATTCATCTGCTTCTGTCTCCTTGAACCCCAGTGGGCCTCAGCAGATGGCCGCTGAGACTGAGCTTGGTTCAGCTGGAGGTTTGTTCCTGTTCAAAGGGAGTTTTTCCTCTCCACTGTCGCTACAAGCATGCTTAGTGTGAGGGATTGCTGAAAAGTCAATGAGTCGATGCAATCAGCTGGTTTTCCTTAGATAGAAAACTTTGAATCAATCTGACTGGATGATCTGGTTGAACTGGAAAGTGACCTGAGATGACATGATGTGAATTAGAGCTATAGAAATAAACTGAATAGAACTGAATTCGGTATTTTAAAGTTTCTTGATGCCTCCTGAAAACTGGTTGTGCACCCCCTGGATCAAGGTAAAGTAAGAGCCACTATTGCTGATAATACAGTGAAATAAAACCAGGCTCCTCGCTGTCGGCCCCCAGACTCGCCTCAGTGCTCTGGCTGCTGTAGCTACTTTGAATGCTCATCAAGTTCAAGGCCTCCAAAAAAAATGGCCCTCTGTCTGTCTGCATGCAGAACAGCACCACCCAGGATTTACAATGGATGCATTCAAATCAGCAAACCTGCAGAACAGGACTGTTTTACATGGAGAACAGAAATATGGAGTTAAAATAAGCTTCAGCTGAATATCAGCCTCCATCTAAATGAACCTATAGACCCGGCAAAGTGGGTCCTGGAGGGCCGCTGTCCTGCAGGTTTTAGAAGTTTCTCTGCTCCAGCACAGATTATCATAATTTATAGTTGATTTATTAACAGGCTTTTGCTGAATTGCAAACATCAGAATAATCTGTGCTAAAGCTGAGAAACCTCTTAAACCTGCAGGACAGCGGCCCTCCAGGACCAGCTTTAGGGAGGCCTGCTTTACAGCAGGAACCTTCTAGCCTGCAGGTTGTTGTAGGTCTGCTAATAACCAGCAGGTGGCAGCAGAGCTCCATGCTGTCACACAGCTGAAGATTTAGGAGCTCCTCAAACAAAATCAACTTTTTTCACTTTTAATGATCCTGTTCATTTCTGCAGAGACCAGAACAAGTTTATTTCTGTAACACTTCAGGAGAGACGATACAAAAAGCTGAATGTGGAAAGAAAACTCAGAGAAGATTAGAAAATAATCATAAAACATGATGGTGAAATGATTGATAATGAAAGGAAAGTTAGACTCGATCTATTCTGGGTCCATAGATCAGTCTAACCAGAGAACTGAGCCAGAAAAGAAAAGTTAACATTTTGCTCTCAGTTTGGTTTGATTCTCACATTTTATAAGTTCATCTAATTCCAACAAATAAAACCAGAGGCGTCAACTAGCAAAGTACAAATAGTCAGTAGAAATGTTGGCTATCTATACTTTACTGGAGTAATTAGTTTTTATTTTTTTGGTTTCTCCGTGAATTTTAAAAATAATCTTGTTAGTTTTATTTCATTTCAGCTTATTTTCATTATGGCCTGTTGGTATTTAAGAAAAATTTTTAAAAAACCATCAAAATAATTAGTTTCATCCAAACAATTAATTTCTTTGTGGTTGGACTCGGTGCTGCCCCAACCTGCTGCTCAACACAAACCAAAATAAATAGTTTTTCAAGATGCTGCAAAGTTGAATGTTTCAATTTGCATTTTATCAAAACAAACACAAGGCTTTGTTTAAAATTATTGTTTTTTTTTACTGATTAAAGCTAAATTTATTAAATCAATGCGACCTATAAGTTTTAGGTATAAATAATGATCCATTTGTTATTCCTGGCTGACCGGACTTTGCTTTTGAGGAACCTTCGGCTCAGACGGTAACAATCAAAACTTCTTTTATTGATAAAGGAGCGACCTGGAAACGTTCTAATGAATCTCAATCACCTATAAACACGCCTCCCACCCAGGTTGCCGTTAGTAACAGAGCTGCATCCAGCTCCATGTCATTCTGCACCTCAGAGAGCTTTTCCAACACCTTCAGGGATTCAGACCGATGACTTCATTGCACAAACCGACGATCCAAACATCTTCCAACTGCAGTTTCTGCTGCAGAAGGAGCTCGGCGACAACGCAGCAGAAAGTGGACCGCACTGACAAATGCTGCAAGGGAGTCCATCTGTGTTAAGTGCATTACCTGCCAGAAGTCATTTGCTAAATTGCTTTAAGCACTCAGTGAAGCAAAGCATTGCTGAAATGATACGATTGAGAATTCATGGGGGAATTGACTTCCCAGAAGCTCAGAGACGTGTTAAGTGGACAGGAGGTGTTGGTGGCGGGATGCTTCCCCTCAGCTGTGGTCTGTCTGAGGACAACGGATGGGAGACAGGATCCTACTGATGGGGATGTGTTGCATCACAGCTGAAGGTGTGTCTTCCTGATCACATTTACTCCATAAACCATCAAATTTAATCACATCAAGCCTAAAAAGTCCATCTGAGGGGTTCTGGGTTCTGTTATGCAGAGGAATAAGCCTCAACTGGACGTTTAAGGCCTTAAACCAGCAGCAGAGGAGGAAGACTACAGGAAGCACAGCGTTGGCTCAGTGGTGATCTGGGAGGCTTGTTTCCTCTGAATATGGAAAGATTATAAAATAATCAGGCTAATTATGCTGATTAAGAAGAAGATGAATCCAAACAAAAACAAGGCTTTGGCTCACTGCAAAAACCATCTAAAAATGAGTAAAAATGTCTTTAATTAAGGGTATTTACCCTTAATTTGAGCAGATAAAGAAGATAATCTGCCAATGGAATGAGCATTTTTACTCTTAAAATACCGGTAAGTATAAAATTAGATAACTAGATATTATGCACTTGAAATAAGAGACTGTAGTTGTTGTTTTTTTCTCACTTTAAATGTAACTTGCCTTATTTCACTTGCCAAATGTATCACCTGCTTAATTCAAGAACAAATGCCCTTTTGCAAGGCTGTTGTATAAAACCTGGACCTCAACGCTATTTCTGACATTTTGAATTAAAAAAGCTTGGATGGAAGAGAAACGTCTTCAAACTTGGAAACAAAGTCCAGCAAAGTACATTTAAAAAAATAATCAGGTTTTTGAAAACAGCCCTAAAAAGACACTCCTCTGCAAATCCCTTCATTTCTACACATACGGCGACTGCTGTCCATGTGCGAAGCACGGTGTTGCCAACTCCTCAGCTAGAAAACTCATTATTGGCTGTCCTAAAAGGCACTAGATGACATCATTGCCTAATTTGCATACCTCCTGTCATCGGGCTGCAGGAGATTCAGAAGATTCAGAGATTTTTTTTGGCTGTCAAAGAAGCGCAGAGAGATAGAATAGCAGGGAAGAAGAAATGTGGGGACTAAAAACAACAAAAAAAAGCAAGTAAAGAAAAATACATATAATTCAGCTATTTAGATCCACATTCCATAGGAATTGGTGATATAAATACACCACTAGATGTAAAGGAAAAACACAAAGAAGAAAGCAGTAGCAGTGCATCGACACACGGAGACCGCAGGAGCAGAAGGGAAGAGAATCAGGATGTAGAATGAAGATGCTGTTATTTTATGAGACAAATGTGTCATTTATAAATTATTTTCATGATTCAAGTCAGTAATCTAGGGTGGGATTAGCAGTAGCTTTGCACATCTGAATTCAAAGTTACTCTCACTGCGGCAGCTCAGGCAGCCTGCCCTGCATGTTGAGAGAGAGAGAGGCTTATGATCGTCTTGCTCAGGAGGACAGAGTTTGGTGCTTTTATGTCACCAAAGTCTCCTTGAACACAGAAAAACAGTCACTAGATTTGGCGCTAGAGAGAGCGAGAGAGAAATGCAAGAACCGTCCTTTTCCAGGAGCTGGTTTAGCTCCAAGGCTAGGCTGACTGCCTGCAGTGAGGCTAACTGCCTGCAGTGAGGCTAACTGCCTTTAGCAAGGCTAACTGCATAGAGCAAGGCTGACTGCCTTTAGCAAAGCTAACTGCCTTTAGCAAGGCTAACTGCCTGCAGTGAGGCTAACTGCCTGCAGTAAGGCTAACTGCCTGCAGTGAGGCTAACTGCCTTTAGCAAGGCTAACTGCCTTTAGCAAGGCTAACTGCCTGCGGTGAGGCTAACTGCCTGCGGTGAGGCTAACTGCATGCAGCGAGGCTAATTGCATGCAGCGAGGCTAACTGCATGCAGCGAGGCTGACTGCCTGCAGCGAGGCTAACTGAATGCAGCGAGGCTAACTGAATGCAGCGAGGCTAACTGCGTGCAGCAATGCTGATTGCATGCGGCGAGGCTAACTGCATGCAGCGAGGCTAACTGCATGCAGCAAAGCTTACTCCATGCAGTGAGGCTAAGGCTTTATCCTGCTTCCCTGCCTCCCTTTTCAAAGGTCAGGATCTGATCCAGCATGGATAAAGACAGCTAGGACTGATTTAAAGCACTTTATAGAAAAGGCAAAGAAGAATGAACAATCTGGGATTCACATGGAAAATATTAGAAAATATAATCTACTTTTTCTACATGTTTGTTAATTTGCTCATAAATAAACACATTCTCAGAAAATAGATAGTTTTTATAAATTAAAAAAATATAACGCTGACTAATAGCTTCTCTATTATTAAGCCGGTCCATTATTTTTTTAGGTTCTTGACTCAATATTGAACCATAAAAAACACAGATTTATCTTCACAGCCTCAGAAGGATAAGATTTATGTACAAATGAAATGATGTTTTGTTTTTATAAAGTGTTTTATAATGTTGTTTGTTGTTGGCATTCATATAAAAATACTGGTGTGATAACTTACTTAGTATACTTAGTATGCGTTTGATTGGTTTTTGGTATACATCTATTTTGAATTCATAGCGCCGCCTGGAGAAAAACTCCACCAGGCCCACTGCTCATTACACACGATTGCTCTACGGTAGTAAAAAATTAGGTTTCATTGTGTTGCTAACACTTTTCTACTGTGTGCTGAAAAATGCTACTCACCTCTAGTGCAGCTTTCACAGACAGGCACTGATTACTAGTGTTGCGCCGATGCAAATTTTTGGCCCCGATACCTGGCTGTGCAGCATCAACTGATACCATCTGTTTGAAATGAATGTGTGTGTATCTATGAGGAACTGCATACTCCTTGGATGTAAAATAATTGCCATCATGGCTTTGTCAAGCTGCTGCCTACCTTTGTGAAGCAAAGTGCCCTATTTGTTGGATACGCGCCGATACTGATATCAGCATTTTAGTGCTGGATCGGGGCCCCGTCCGATACTGGTAACGGTATCGGTGCAACGCTTCTGATTACGTTCCATTGCACTTATATATATAAGGCAAGTTGGATTCTACAACCTAAACAACCTAAAGCCAGTTTAGTTGCAGAAAAACTTCTTGTGCAGAAGTTCTGCAGAACTTTGGCTTTAAAGGATCCTGTGGACCTAAGTCTGATGAACGACTGGATAAAATGAGTGAAACCAAACAGTCGGTTTCTCCACTGATGGCGGTTCTCCTGTTTATGCTACAGGAATATTTCCTTTATCAGTGAGGCAGCTTCTCTCAGCTGCTTTTTGAAATAAAGGTGCTAGGAGGGTCTGATAAGGTGGGAGGTTTAGCGACACAAGCGCTAAGTTGGCAACACTGGTGGAGCCCTGGATTCTTTACCAAACAGGACTCGTGTCTCAGACATAGACAACTTTTATATTTATTTTTTAAACACAGGAAGCTGAAAGGATTTGCTGCTGCTGAAGTTCAGATGGGGCTTCGGTTCTTTCTTTGTTCAGATGACTCCTGGACAAAGAAAGCTGCTGTTCCTCCTGAATGACGCTGCAGACGTGACTCCAGCTGTGTGCTAGGTCATCAGCAGAGCATCAAACTAGACAAGTTTTCTCTTTGTGAGGCTGGACTTTTTGGTATTAAGCTTCCAGACAACAGAAACTGTGCAGCTTCTGTTTGAACGGCAGGAAAAAAACACTAAACTAGTGAAATCTTCCATGTAGGTCTTTAAAGCTCGGCAGGCAGAGAGAGCAGCTCATTTCACTCCAACCATTGCTGCACATTTCATGGTGTTAACAGTGTCAGAAAATCCCATCTCATACAAACACCATTTTCCCTCCACAGCAGCGTTTCCTCCCTCCTCTGCAAGCAGTGATGCAATAACCACGGCTCAGAGACTCATTTCAAGGAGCATCATGGCTGCAGCAGGCATCATTTTAAGCTCTGACACCAATCTGTCCTGCAGACTTTAATAACGTCACATAAAAACCCCAGAATGTTTTCAGGCTGAAGGTTTTCATGAATTTCAGATTTATTGAAGGTTTTTGTAGTCTAGTTAGCAGAGTTAGTGGACTAGTTAGTAAAACTAGAAATCTATAGGCAACACTGATGGATTTAGAAATGACCTGATTTTTCATTTAAGCTTTCCTCGTCTTCATCGATCCCAGAATAGTCAAAAGTTTCACTAATGATTTTACTTTCTAAATGTTTGTCGTTATAACTTTGCAGGCTTTTTGGAGGCCTTCCAGAATTAGTCAGTTTGGCGTCTTTTAAAATCTAATGAGAACAGTAGGAGAAGAAATTTGATTCAGTTTATTTCTATAGCGCCAATTCACAACACATGTCATCTCAAGGAAGTTTCCAGTTCACCAGATCATCCAGTCAGATTGATTCAAAGTTTTCTATCTAAGTAAAACCAGCTGATTGCATCGACGCATTGACTCTTCAGCAATCCCTCACACTAAGCATGCTTGTAGCGCCAGTGGAGAGGAAAGACTCCCTTTTAACAGGAAGAAACCTCCAGCAGAACCAGGCTCAGTGTGAGCCGCCATCTGCTGAGGCCGACTGGGGTTCAAGGAGACAGAAGCAGACATAGAAAAAGAAGCATAGATACAAAAGGCAACTGTCAACCAGCTCCACAGGCGGCCCCGTCCAGGAAACACACAGCCAGACAGACGAGCTCCGAGCCAGCTCCCATGTCAGAGGATGAAGAGAGCACATCCAGTTAGTCAAGGTCAGAGAAACAGGACTACACTGAAAAACAGGCCAAGGGATTGCTGAGGAGTCAATGACAAAATGCAAGCGAAGGCTGCAGGACTTGTTTGTCACTCATCCACAAGGAACATATCTTTCAATTGATTGACTGGATGCGACCAACTGGTTTTCCAAACCAATATGACTGTATTTTCTCTGTAAAGTGAATTGGAGTTATAGAAATAAATGAATTAAATTGATTAGAATGGAGGAGGTTCCAGGTAAGTGTTCTCTGGAGGATCGCAGCAGGCCGAGAACTCTAATCTCTGCTATCCGTAAAGCTCAATAATAAAAGGCTGTCCTGCAAAGAGGTTCCTTGCTTCCACATGAAGAAAAGCTTCAGCCGCGATTCAAAAAATACTTTGAGGAATCTGCATATCGTCTAAAAGAATCTTACGATCAATTTGGGATCAATAGAGTTTCGCTCCTCTAAACTTCACTCCTTCTTTATGCACTGAATGAACTCTGCCCAGTTGGTGGCTTTCATGCTCATATTATCCATCGCTTGAGTTTAGAAGTCACTGACCTGAGCCTCTACTCCTGCAGAGAATCCAGTGAGCCCGCTGCAGGAGACAAGCAGCATCTCGCTACTTCGATAAACTGTCTTTTGAATATATCACTGTCTGTCTGGCCTAAATTCTGGGTCCTGCTCTGAGCCTTCTGACAGAAACGAGTAGATGCCAGAGGGAAAACCTTTCAGAACGTCGAGAGGCTCGCATCATCGACCCGCCGCTACACAAACATGCATGCACCACAACAACAAGGCCAATTCACTTCTAGGTTGTTTCCATCCCAGCCCCACCAGGAGGTCCCACATTTTCAATCCAGTTCAGTTTATTTATAGAGGTCCAATGTTAACTGCCAATGTTGCTTCTGCTTAGTACACATAAACTTTTTTTTAATTAAAGAAAAAAAAACCCTCCACATTACCTTTAACAGAGAGCTAGCTCACCGTTAGCATCCACTTCAGTGAAACAGAGGCAAAAAGTTTGACAGTATGTCAGAGTGACATACCCTGTCTATTAATGATAGATCTTTATCTCTGTTCACTGGAATCAGAAGAGTTTTGTGAATTTTATTCTTTTTTTTATGCAGTAAGCAAACAGGTTCAATAATCGATGACTTGCCCCCCCCAGCAGGATCAAACCCCCTCATATAGATCACAGTTTAATAGACTAACCAGCAAATGTTAGCATATAGGAGTCAATCACAGCTGCTTCCATTTGCATTGCTTTCCAGGAATCTTATCCAACATGTGTTTAATAAATTGATGTAATATTTAAGAGATTCAGCTCTGTGCCTCTATTGCTAATTTTTCTTCATAGTTCAGTTCTGAACTCCTCTCCCCCTCAGGTGCTGCTGCGGTTGGAAAGTCAGTGAAAGTGTAGCTTATTAAGGAGATCTAATTAATTCATTGGAAGCCCACTTATCCTGGGGTATGAAAGAAAAAAAAGCTCTATATATTCTTTTAGTCATTCTAAAAACAGTCTCTGTGCAGTTTCTGGGCATTTGGACCTAAACCGGTTTAAACTTATAGAGTCAGCACCGATCCTGGGACACTCTTTGGGTCTGATATTACTGCAAAACATGTTTTAAAAGTCCTTTAAGGCTACGATGTGTAATAAGCATTTCTAATAATTAATGCTAGTTTTAAGCTGATTGCTCGAAAACACTTTTGTGGCCTTAAAGGTGTTTTATAAGGCAATATTGAGTGTTACTTTAGGTCATTCTACCCTATAGTTTGCTCGTCTTGGCAGCTCCATGAACATCTCTTACAATCTGCTCACCATGGGTCATTATCATTTTAAGAACCGATGATAAGCTGGTAAAGTTGGAAACACACCAAGAACAATGCTAACAATTGCAGCATTGCTTCTTACGACCATTCACACGTCACGCTAACATGGTTCCTCGCCTGCTATCGCCGGTCCACGATACTACAGCTCTCAAGGCAGGAATTAAGCAATTTTACAATATGGACTAATTAAGGAATCATTTAAAGTATTTAGACGGTCTGACAATCTGTCTGAGCAAAGCTGTCATTAAAAACACACGGAAGCAGATTATTCTGTCAGACTGGATGTAAAAGTCCAGGAAGGACATGATGAAGGTTCTGTACGGAAGAGGATTAGGGCCACTGAAAAAAAAAAAAAGTTAACTGATTTTTTTAATTTTATTTCAGTATAGTATGGGAAAAAAGTCAGAATTCTGACTTAAATGTCAGAATTCTGACTTTAATCTCAGAATTCTAACTTTTTTCTCAGAATTCTGACTTTTTTCTAGGAATTTTGAGATTAAAGTCAGAATTCTGACTTTTTTCCTCAGAATTCTGACTTTTTTCTCAGAATTCTGACTTTTTCCCTCAGAATTCTGACTTTTTTTAATTGTCAGAATTCAGTCAGAATTCTGAGAAAAAAGTCAGAATTCTGAGATTAAAGTTTTACTTTCCAGTGGCCCTAATCCTCTTCCGTAGTTCTGGGAGGAAATCAGGTCATGTTTTGGAAAAGTCCAACCAGTATCTGAATGACCTGAGTGGAGCGCGTTCACATGACTGTTCCACACTTTGCAGAAACGAAATGGTTCTGATGCTGCATTAGCGCCGCAGCTAATCACTGCTGTATAATGACTCTCTATTGATTTTCTCCAGCTAAGACCAGAATCAGGTTTTACTACTTTTCCTAAAGTGATCTTCTCATCTTTTCATGAGAAAAAAGGAAACGGAGTGAGGAGAGAATCTATTATATGATGACTATTTCCCTCTTTGTTCTGCTGCTGAGCATAAAGCAGGTCTGCGTCACTTTATCCCACCCATCATTTTCTCATTACAGCCGACCACTGCAGCTGGAGATAAATCAGGAAAGAGGAACAATGCGAGGTTTGCTCTACAACTAGCATGACGACTACGCTCTCAGAAATCTATTAATGATGGAAGCCTGCAGTGAATGCGTGTAGTTAAGCTTCATTGACCTTCATGCTGTTTGGTTTCGTTTGGCAATCAGCTCTCCTCCTGCAGGAAGTATAAGTATAATCCTGGTTTTAATGCAATCTCAATCTGAACCACAGTTTAAATGGAATCCATTCATTCATTCATTCATCATCGGCAGTGTGAACGCTGCTGCCTGTCACAGCTGATCATTTGGATCTCATTTGTTAGTGAATGACGTGTTTCAGCAGCTTCAGTGTTTCTAATTGGAGACGATCCGTACCATCAGCTCATTTGCGCATTTTTTTATTCTTTTGTATTTTTTAGAGACATGGGTTTCTTTTTGTATATCTTTGTATTTTCGTCAATATTGCATTTTCTAAAAATAAAAAAAAGAAATACATAAAAAAGTTCAATCGCCTCGTGATAGTTACTTTGACTGCTCTGAGCATGCGCAAATATACGTCACACAGCGTATATATTTAAATTTGTTTAAATATTTGATTTACTCTGTACTTAACTATGCGCTCCAGCAGTACTGATCACACAATGGATTCATTTGCTACCTTTCGTGACCTGCAGTTTTTCATTGATAAGGGAACATTTCCCGAAAATTTGGATTTTTCTTCCAGAAAAATGACTTCAAGCAATACAATGGATTGAATTTAAAAAGCATCCATTCCTTCCAGAAAAGTCTTCAATATATTCTTTACGATGTAGTTTAGTATTCTTTAATTATTTAAGGATATAAATAAAGTTTTTTCAGTACCGTAATCTTTTGGCGACCCGGAAGTTATTCTGTTCGCGCAGGCGCAAATGAGCTGATGGTACGGATCGTGCTACCGGTACGGATCGGGTAGCGACAGTCCGTTCTCCAGACTGCCAGCTGTCCCAGCATGCACTGCGGCAGCAGCAGCTTCCAGGTTAACGCTCACAGAGCTCAGAGTATTAAGACAAAAGTTCTCTTTTCTGCTGCCGTTGTTCTATAAAAGTACATTTTAAGATCATTTGAGGCGAGAATATTATACTTTAAGCTTCACTATATGGAACATTTGCTGATTTAATGCGTAATTTAAAAAAACGTTCAGATGTTGAGAGGACCGCGGCGACCAGCGGAGCTCCGACTCCATCCCTGTGAACACTGGGACGGAACTCAATGGGAAAGGAAAGGATTCTGATTTCTTATTTCAACCGTTGCGTATATTAGCTGCGACATATGAATCAAGATGCTATTACCGAAAAAATTTGATTGACAGATGACTGTTAATATATATGATTGGCCAAATTTAGGTGTTCAGACTGACGTATAACTAATTGGCC